>NW_015151192.1:10947-14497 GCF_000732505.1 Cyprinodon variegatus
ATCCATCCATCCATCCATCCATCCATCATGTTTGAAGGACCCACAGTATCCAAACAGACCATGCATTCCTGTGGAGAATAAATAGAAGGATCCCAGCTGAAATTTGCATGCAGAACCTTCTAGTTGCAAGGAACAGTGTTATTAACATAAGAACTGTGCAGCCTGCATAAATTAAAATTTATGACAAATTTTATGAAATACCATTTGTTAATGATTAAAATCCCAACAACAAACTGCCTTTATCCTAATTGTAGATCTGAAATATTTCAACCTATTATCACTTCTCATTCTAGTGATTTATTTATTTATCTCCAAGGTCTTTAAAAAGTCATCCAAAAAAATCACATTGAATATGCAAATTGGTACACTTACAGTTTGTAAATGGCCTTTATCTGGTGGAAAAAAATATGGCATTAAATCTTAAAAGATTTTAACTAAAGCTTAACATGTTATAATGATTTTTCTATCATTAATTCTGATTAAAAAAAGAGAAGAGATGGAGGCTGATATTAAGTTTACTTAGTCTCTTACAAGAGAGGTGATGGTTGGGGTTTTCAGTCTCTGCTGAATATTACAGAACAGCTGTTTATACTGTATCAGCCATTCAAAATGTCCCTCCTTAGCCAAACACCAGCCAAATAGCAGCCAACTTCCCTCCAACTCCCAGCGAAATCCCCTCCAACTTCCAGCCACTTGAGCCACCCCCTCTTGCATATTTTCTTACTCTGACTTTTCACTGAGTTACAGTGTCTGAGCAGAAGATGATGCTTCTCTTTAGATCTTAAAGTCCACAAATCATGGCAGAAAGAATATTTTAGTTCAAATGTTTATGTTTAAACAGAAATTGTAGGGGAAGAGGCAAGGACCAGCCGAGGACTAGCCAAGAGTCCATCAAGGAAAGTGGGGACATTTTGAATGGCTACTAGTGTAGGACACTGTTTCATGCACACTTTATTTAGTATATTTTAAGTTATTTTGTGCAGTATGTTTCAAATTTGATGCAAATTGCAATGCAGTGAATTGCTATGGAGTAGATCCGTCAATGCATTGAGGGGCATTCTTTTGTGTTAAAGCGTTGCTTAAACAAAAATGGGGATGAATAGAATTGTTTAAAAAAAGGTAAAAAATACTACTGGAAACATCACTATAATATTACAGTTTTTAAAATGATATGCCTATCTTATTTTTTTTTTTATTGGGCTTTTTGAGCTTATGATTTCAGCTTCACCTTGTTTTACAATACAGTTTGCACATGTAAGTTACTAGAACTGAGAGTATTTCTCATTGTAGCAATAAATAAACAGGCTTTTTTTTAATCAAGCAAGCATTTGTCTATTCCATTTAAGGAATAAATGGGATAAAAATTATTTTTGAATAACTATGATCAATCATGCGACAGACACACTTAATTTGCATTGGACAAAAACATGGGGAAAAAAACCATACAGGTCACAGTGGGGCTGGTGACTATCTCCAGCAGTCTAAATAAATAAAAATGAGGGACTGCATGATTAAATTCCTGTTTAAAGCTTAAGTTTAAAGATATTAAAAGAACTGCAATAGGAAAAGGGGAAATGGAAGATAAATAATTTTAAACCTGCACAATCTGGCTTCGGTTTTGGTAATCTGCAAAACCAAGAATGTCAGAGGACTTAAACCTAAACCTAAAGTGTCTGAAGTCACTGTTGCAGCAGCAGGAGATAATGCTCACATCAGTCTTGCCAAAGAGGTAATTTACCTGCTTGTTTAAGTCCTACAGTAGTAACTACTTCTGTGCCTTAGTGCCAATTAAAGCCACAAGGTGGTTGATTTTTTTTTTTACCACAGGTCATCAGGGATTCCTTTTCAAGGAGCTCACTATGTGGCTATGAGTACAGCTTGCTGATAATTATTATTATAATAAACTCAACTACAAAATAACAGTTTTGTAGGTGTGTAATGTAGTCTCATTTTTTTTATACACAAATTCTGTTGAGTGCTTTTTATTATACCAGCTACAAACTTTAATGTCATCGCTATGCATCCCGTAAAAATGGGCATTTTATAGGGTTTTCATTTACATTCTGTTAGGTTTTTGTAATTTCTAGTCTAACATGGCAGATGTCATGTAAGAATTGTGGAAAGTGAAATAAAGTGAGAATTTTTTCATAAATGTTTGCATCATAAATAAAAAAAGAATAAATCATTTGCTTCTCTAGATGCAGGGTTCTTAATTTCCTTTGCACTCTTAATATTTAGTTGATGACTTGATATGATTTTTTATTACCGGTACATTTTGCTGTGATATGAATGAGAAAAAGCCAAGGCTCTGCTCTGTTGGAACAACAGTGAAGCACGGCAGTAAAGCGAGATGGTGACACACTGTTAACAAAAAGCTATGAGGGCAAATACGGTAGCAAACACAATGAAACTGCACCAGCTAGTCATAAACAATAACGCCATGATGAGCTGTCCAACAGGGTTTGCAGAGATTTACATTGTACTGTAGAGGAATCCATTGGAAACAGTCGCAAAAAATATTCTTATCTATTTTCTTGACTTGATCGTAAAACAAAGGACAAACAAAACTGTAGAGGTGAAACGAGACCAAAGAAAAGCAAAAGTAGAGGTTATTTATTTATACACAATCTAAGCACCGATCTGTGAAAAAAAATCCCCTTATCCTTTCTGTATCTACATAGAAGACTGATCATCAGAACAAAGTGAACATGTGCATGAAATAGTTGCTGGTGTTAGCAATGGTTAGCTCTATAGACTTGTGCAACTCTGATCTGTTCTTTGATTCTAAAATACTGTATTGTTTTATTTGGGATCTATCAATAATCAGGATATTTGTGTGGATAGTACCTTATGTCTGTTTACTGGACCTATATATATTTAGTCTATTAACAGAGACTTTACAAAACACGTATCCAAATTCAACAGATGGTGCAATACCAACAGTATACATGACGGCAGTTTGGTACAAAATGGCGAAGGTGGTATAACCAAAGGGAATAAAGAAGAAATTGAAGAATTTAACAAAGATACTTTCATCTCAAGGGGCTTATCCTTTCAATAGCAATACATACAATTTTCTCTGAATTCCTTACTTAATCAAAACTGTCTTCTCTTAACCAATATGTTTCATATATACAGGCATAGCTATTCAAAATTTCCCCACTTGTCTTTATGGGCCATTGGCTGGTCCTTGGATGCACCCCTACAGTTCCTTTTTAAATATCAATATTTGTATTAAAATGTTCTTTCTGTCCTGATTTGTAGACATTAAGATCTAAAGAGAAAGCTAATCTCCTGGTCAGACCCTGTAATTCAGTGAAAAAATGAAGTCAGAGTAAAAACATATGCAAGAGGGGGTCACTCCAGTGGCTGGAAGATGGAGGGAATTTTGCTCGGAGTTGGAGGGAAGTGGGCTGCCATTTGGCTGGTATTTGACAGGGAAGGACCATCTGGAAATCTATCTATCTATAGATCTAGATAGATAGATAGATAGATAGATAGATAGATAGATAGATAGATAGATAGATAGATAGATAGATAGATAGATAGA
>NW_015151192.1:15177-16841 GCF_000732505.1 Cyprinodon variegatus
GATAGATAGATAGATAGATAGATAGATAGATAGATAGATAGATAGATAGATAGATAGATAGATAGATAGATAGATAGATAGATAGAAGGACGGACGGACGGACGGACGGACGGACCGACGGACGGACAGAGCTTCAAATATTATGGTTCATTGTTGCCTCCCTATCAAGTAAAAAAAAAAAAAAAGGAAAAGGCTGTGTTATTATGATATATAAGTCACTTTTTGAAGACTAATTTTTGTTTAAAGGTTTTACTTTGTCAGGAGTTTGTCTCTCACTTGCGGTGTAACTTTTCCCATTGTGCCACGCAAATGTGGGCTTCAACCCCCCCCAAAAAAAACAATCCAACAGTGAAATCACAGACTATGATAGTAATACTTACGTGAAACATCCAACTGACAACTTGAATGGCTCCAGTGATAACCGCTTATTAAATCAATTTAGGTTGTGAATGACAGGATGTTAGAGCAGAAGCTATTGAATTGTAAGATCTTCACACCTTTATTTAATGTTTAGTAAACATCACACATTGGATGTCTAAATAAAATGATTTACACACATACAGAATGAATTATTTCTCCATCCAAGCTGCCCATCAAGCATCCAGCAGTTTCATAATGACATGCTAACAAGGTACTGACGACAGAAGAAAAAAAAAAAACCCTAACAAGCCTTGCAATTAAAATGATTGAAGATTATTCTCCTCCTCTCCAGCCCTGCTTCTGTCTCACTCCTCCCAGGGGGCGTCCAGTCGTTTTGTCAGTCCCGCTTAGTTTAAGTAGTTTTTATAATGCAAGCACCCACATGGAGAAAGTGCTAGTACGGATGTGAGTGCTGCATGAGAGAAGAAGAGTGTGCTCCCTTTGTTTAATCTCCAATAATGTTCTTGTTTAAGAGTGGAGGGCTGTGTCAGAAAGCTGAAGAAAACTCCCAAGAGGCCTACCCACACAAACAAACACACACACACCCGCTATGCAGATAGCTCTGCACGCTGTCCTCCTACTCTTTCCGTTCACTCTTCCTCAGAGTTTTTTTTTTTCTGTGATAATGCAAATGGACAGGGTCCATCAGGCTGAGTGGGAGAAGTAGAGGACAGGAGGAGAGGGAGAAAAAGCAATGACGGTTGTGTTCAAGTGGGATGAATGGCTGTTCTGTCTTCTTGCTGTTAGCATAAATTATCGAGAGCATCTTGACTGTCCACTATCAAATCAATACAAGATGTGATTTACCTACTCAGCACCTAATGTGAAATACTATGAAGCCCTTGCACTATGGTTCAGTGTCCAGATATTAACCTTTGTTGCCAACATGCTGCAGGAAAAATAAGAAACTCAAGCTGATAAAACCTATGCCATTTGCAGAAGTAAGGTCATAACAAAAATATGTATACCTTTGCAATCTTAAAATATGGTGTATTTTACTACTGCCTAGTGGGCATTTACCAGTCTGAGAGAGAAGCATTGGTGGCTGCTGGTCTCTGAAACAGGGGAGCATGAATGGCGTTAACTTAATCTGAAATGAAAGAAATGTACAAATAAAGCATTAACAAGATGCAAACGGTTTCTTGGGGTTTGGTAATTTATTTACGATTTTGTGTGTAAATAAATTTCAATCTGAAAAACTCACACAGAGAGAAAAGATAATTAGAAGAATTTATTGATAAGAA
>NW_015151192.1:18084-21970 GCF_000732505.1 Cyprinodon variegatus
CAGTCGAACTGAACGGTTCAGACGGTTTTCATAAACCGTTCCATCCCTAGTGTGTGTGTGTGTATTCTACCAATCAGCATTGAGCAGCCAGCTTCATAAAAGACTCAGCCTCACTGGAACTGATTTTTGCTTCTTATCCAATCAGGGACCTGTTTTCTCGCTGGTTGCTTCAATGCACAGAGGTTTAAGCTTCAACAGAAATTTCACATACTGTAGAGGCTGACAGTCAGTATCCTGCTGCTCCAAAGGAGAGATCATCTCCAAGAGCGGTCTCAACAGCTGATTATTGTGCAACGTATTCTTTCTTTCATGAAGTTTAAAAAATTCACATTTCACCAAATATTTTACTAAATTTAGAGGGGAGGTTTAGCCTCCCTTGTAGCATATTCAATGTGAAATCACCAATGGTAATCCGTGATCAGTGTTTATTCTTACACACCTCAAATTGTGTGTGGCCCTTTCAACTCTGACAAGCTCTGCTCCGCAACTCTGCTCTGCAGTCACTGTTTCTGTGCATGCTAGGTGTTGTCTCAGAGAAAGAAGGAGTTGAGCGAGTGCAGGTTGCACCGATTTCACAGTTAAAGTAATAAGCCGAGATCAGGCCAAGCGTGTGCAGAGACCCAGACCTAAATCCTGTTAGGAATCATTGGAAGGAGCATGAAACATGCTCAGGAAAGGACAGTCTTCAAACCTGAGACAACTAGAGCAGTTTGACAGAATACCTGCTGAGAGGAGAAGAAGTCTCATTGATGGTTTTAGGAATTGTTTATTTGCAGTGATTGCCTCATCAGATTGTGCAACATAATATAAAGTTAAGGATACCATCCTTTCTGTCCAGGCTCGTTTCAAATGTTTTTTTTTTGTTTGTTTTTTTATCATTCTGTTGAAGGATAGTTGAAAAACAAATTATGAATTTCATTTGTTCATATTTATAGATTTGTTATCTATTTCTTGTCAGATTCAACTCATTTCTATGACCATATTGAGTTATCTTTTTGTTAAACAAGGGCTACCAGCAATTTTATCCCCATGTACAGAGAATTACTTTGAAAAGCATTTTATCATGTTGCTTACACTGTTAGTCCGAGTCATTTAATCACATAACGCTTTCATATAACAGCGCTGCCCTCTGGTCTCATCACTTGCTTTCCACCAATGGCCAGACACATACTGTAATAGAGAGGGAGCGCTGTGTAGCCCGCAGATCTCTCCCCAATGAAATGTGACATTTAATCCTTTTTGGGAAGAAGTAGTGCTCTAATGCTGCTTCTTCTTTTATCTTACAATACCTGGTGGGTTAACAATCATCATTTTATCAGTCTCTGGGAGTCTCTTATGATCTGAGACATGTCACTCTCAGGCAGTCCTCTTGGTGTTTCCCACTTTAACTTAGGGACCCTTATGCCATAATCTCGAGTTCATGTACAATGCTTCAGCCACCTAGCTATAGTCTTCCACGTACACTGCTTGATGGTGTCTTTTATCCAGTTTTTATGTGTATCAAAGCAACAACCTTTGTTTTGGATATGTTGTGGTAGACACGGGTCCCTGTTGTTTCTTTATCTTTAATTATTGCATGTAAATACTTTTTAATTACAGATTGTGAAGTTAATTCAAGTGATTTGATAGCAAATATGTAATTAAGGGAACGCTGTAACAACCTTTATGCTAACATTTCATACATAATGTGGGATGAAGAATCTCTTGGGCTGCATAGTAGAGTTTTGTATAAATATAATAATGGACTTGTTTTTTGATGTGGCTCCTCAGACCCGTGGGTGTGAATTAGTGTTGCGCCAATGACATTTTTTGGCCACGATACCGATACCCTACACCTGGCTGTGGAGTGTTGGCCCATACCAATACCATCTGGTTGAAATTGATGTGTGTGTGTATATATGAAGAACTAGATAATGCTTGGATGTCAAATAATTCCCATCATGGCTTTATCAAGCTGCTGCCTACCTTTGTGAAGAAGGAAAAAGACTAATACAAAGTTAATCCAGTAGAATTTTTTATTGTCTACCTGGAATGGATGACAATAGTATAATAAACTTTTGGTGCCTTTTTGCTGGTACTCGCTGATACAGATACAACCATTTTAGTGCTGGATCGGGGCCCCTCCCAATACTGGCATTGCTATTGGTGCTACACTAGTGTGACTATATACAATAATTCTTTTAAATATTCCATTTGCATAGCTGTCATTTGCATGGAGCAGAAATACTCAATGTTATATATAAAATCATATTATGACCTTTTTAACAGGAATTGTATTATCCTATATTATTTTAGTGTAGTTGGAATCTCATATGCCTTGGTGTTTTCACAGCAGTTAAATTATAAGATAAAGACACATCCAGTATGCTATAGTGTCTACATAATCTAAAGGGTCCTGAGTGGCTTTTGGTGCATCACGAATGCTGCAGTGTCTGCATAAGGCCAAATTGTTTTTTTGCTTGACATGGCCATTTCAGGCTTGTCTTGAAAAGCAAACACACATACACACATTATGGCAAAATACCTGCAGGGTAGAGTCATCACAGTGGGAATAGTCAATCCATTTCTTGGCTCTCTTTTCTTTATTACTTCAAGTGTGACAAAAGGAAAGAAAATCTTTTGTTTGGGGTTGGGTTTAAATGAAGGGAACAAGCATAGATGTCAGAAACAGACTTCCAACACACACTCTGCTCGTTATGTGCCTCGTTAAGAAAGTTGTTAACACAGACACAGCAGCTTGAAAAGACTGACATTCATGACTTTTGTGCAATTTCTATAACAAAGAGCAAGAAAAAAAGCTGCAGAGAGCAAAGTTAATCCAAGGTCAACACTAACTTCTTCAAGCAGATACACATCTCTTGTACTGACACTTTTATACAGGGCTGTAAAATGTACTTTTGAAACACTTCCTTTTTTAGTCCAGACATAAATCATTTCTTTTTTTTTTTTCATTTTAATGATTACATTTTCCAGGAGCTCTACATTATTCCATATGTTAATATCCCTAGACTAAACCAAAATAATTAATTAATAGGTTTTTAAGACAGACTCAGAAAGATCTTAAGAACTATATGAGCAAATATATGAACATGAGGATTATATGGCTGAATTGGAATTGAAAAGGCTACCTGACTCAGAGACATATAATTTTGTAGCCTGTGGGGAACCATAGCATCCCCATTTCTAAAGAATTGTCTCTGTCAACAAAACAATCGGAACAGTATACATTAGGTTCCTGCATCAGGCCCTCAGTGATTTCAATAAAGTGGAGATAAGTGCAGTTTTTTTTTATATTGTACCCATCGAACCTGCATAATATGCATTTTCCTCCTTGTTTCCGAATGTGGAATGACTGTATTTGTTATAAAAGTGCAGCGTTTCATATTTTTCAAAGACCAGATTCAGACAGTAAAGACCAAAACTGATGGAAAAGTAAGTCACAACTGTTTGCTTCCTGTCTTTTCACACAAAAAAAATAAAAACAGTATTTAGAAATATTTAGGTATGTACGTGCTTTCAAGCTGTTTAGGCTCAAATGTACTCTTTTTATACCAATGTGTTCATTTACATTTTGATGGATTTCTTCAAATATCACTGAAGCAAGATTATAAAGTTTGAGGAAAATTATTGTATTTCCAGAAATCTCTGAATGGTTTCCTGTTTGTATACCCTTAGGTTGTTTTATTTGTGAATTAAGCATGGAAGCTGTAAAGATTACCATAAATGCAGTAGAATTGTGACTGATTTTTATTTCTCTTCAGTTTCCCTTTTAGATGTACACTATATTAAAAAGATGATTCAATCTTCTGCCTTCATACACTCTTTGTGCACTGAAATAGCACCCTTTTCTTTATCAGTAGGGTCTAATATGTCACACCCATAACTT
>NW_015151192.1:22810-26921 GCF_000732505.1 Cyprinodon variegatus
ATGTTTTAAGGCCAAAGGCTGCTGTTGGATAAAAACACCTGGCTCAGGGGTTCATGTCCCGATTATTCTCAAATGTCTTTTTGTTTTTATGTAGGGATCAGCAATCTGGGCAGGAAAGTGAAATTATTTCACATAAAACAACCTTTTACATGTATTCATAAAAATTACTCAATTCATCACATGTACTAAGTTGGGCCAAAAAAGAGCAATCCCCACAAGATTTAGGATGATTAAAGTGTCTGAATCATCTTGATATGCTGTAGAGTTCCTTTAAACAGCATTAAGGGATAACCAAACAGATGGAAACATCCCCATCCCTAAACCCCTCTATACTAAAGTTTGTGCTCGACAAAATGCTGGCCGCTAGTTTTTTTTTTTTTTTTTCACCTTGCATTTGCCAGTGGTTTAAACATCAATTGGATTGGAATTGTTTGTTACTCCTGAAAAATATCTCTGATGACTTAGGTCATAGTGAATCCACAAGGCTATGCAGTTCAAGGTTGGTGATTTGCTTTTCCTAGGTGGGGAGCTCCCCAACTTTAATTGGCAGGTTCTCCAAAATCCTTCCTCTTGGACATCCCTCTGCAAACAGAAAAGGCTATTCTTTAGGCTGGAACTAAGGATTGCAAAGCTTTTAATCTGTTGATAATTTTTTTGATTAATCGATTAATAATCGGATAGCCAGAGGTTCCTTAAAGAAGAGCTTTTGTGAAATCAAACCCGGTTAAACTAAAACTTTTCCTCTAAAGGAGTTCTGGATAGAGCATATTGGCAGACAAAAAAAACATTTTTTTTTATCTTAAATGCAAAATCTATATATATCTTTTTTAATTTTGGCATAATTACTGCTGAAAGTGGGTCGCTCTTTCAGCTAAAGGCATGTTTTAGGATCTATACTTCAGTTAACAATTAATCGATTAACAAATTAGTTGCAGATTTTTCAGTAATCGTTTAACCACAATTGAACCAATGAAGTGTTTTAGCCATTCTGTTCTTATTAACACAGTTCACCTATTAGAGAGTGAGGCTATGATTTAATACAAGCAACTTGGCTCTTCATTTATGTGTCTTGTGAAACTGTTGACCCTGACAGTTGGTGTTTGTATAATTTAAACTAGTTTGCTGCCAGATCTAGCTGAAGGGTTATGGATATCCTCATTCATTCATTTTTTTTTAGAGCACAGACTGAAGTCTATTTGGACTAAATCTTTTCAATTGCTGTATTTTCTTAGTGACTGAAAGTCTAGATTTGGCTACCTTTATTTTTAAAATGTGTTCGTTTTTCAACCTTGTTTTGTTTAATCAGCTCATTAGTTATGTCTGTTTGAAGTTAAGTTACAAACTAATGATATTAGGTATTGCTTGCAGTATTCTGCATTTTTTCACCACAACTGAAAATTAATCACTTTAGCTGGTTTAAACATCAGCATGTGGTTTATTGTTGCTTCCCCTTTTTTTGTCATTGAGCTAGGTTGTAACATGCCTCAACTGTGCTAGGCTAATTGGGACGTGCTTTGCATAGCCTCATGCAACGCCTTGCACTGCACTTGTTGATGTAAGACTGAGATGGAGCTGCTGGACCATGAAACCTATTTCATAAATGCCTCTAAACACTGTTCATTTGCTCAGCTAGAGATTTGAAGCTGTAGGCTGCAAAATGATGGCAACTCTACAAACTAAGCAATTAAGCATCTCCTGACTTATGTGAATTTTTTTAGCTTACCATTTTTGGTTATTTTTGACCTTTCGACATATAGCATGTAGAAACTTGGAAATCTACATTTTTCATCTCACTGAGTCAAGCAGTTTTATATTTGTTGTCCAGGCAGATCTTGACCTCCAGTGATGTCACAATCAGATAAAAACAATGATAAGATGCTATGCTTGTTTTAATAACAGATTTAATAAAGTGCTAAATTTTTTTGTGGGGCATCTGTCAGGGTTTAGTTGTGGTTTGGAGGACCCAAATGCAGAGGCAGAGGCTGAGGAGATTTCTGGGGGTTTTTATGGAGCAAAACAGTAAACAAAGGCAGGAATCCAAAAATCCAACTAATAATGAAAGGCAAACCAGAACTGAGAAGACATCTGGGGAAAACCAAACACGAGGAGCCAGGGAGAGACGAGGAACATGGACAACAGCATGGGAGGACAGCAAAGACAAGGAACCAACAAAGAGTGAGAGCAGAGGGAGAGCATATATAGGAGAGAGAGAGACAAAGGGAGGGCTAACGAGCAGACAAGGAACAGGTGTGAGAGGAGACAACGAGGGAGCCAAGGGGAAAGGAACATACACACACAAGAGGGCAAAAGAGGACAACAGAAAAACATGAGAACTAATATAAATCTAGAAATACAACAAAACTGGAATTAGGCCAATAAATCTAGAAAACAAGGAGCAAAGAAAAGAACAGCAGAACCAAGACCATGACAGCATCCAATTTGGTGGTATTAATTGAAATCATTTTTTTTTTTTTTTTTTTCAAAAAAAATAACTATGTAATAACATGGTAATAACATAGCAAGTTATACTATATTACTAGGTAACAAGAAAAACTTTGGAGAATTTTTTAAAGTGCTGTGCTTCAAATTTTAGGCAGACAAGGTAAAGTCAGACGTCTTAGATTTCAAACCATTATTATCAGGTAACTCATTTTTATTTGGCAGACTGCAATAAATTAATGTGTTATTAACTGTTAAAATGCGGTTTATTACTTGGTATGTAATACAAAACCAAACCTAGAATACAGCAAGTCAATCTTCTTAACTAAACTCTTATTTATAAGTAACTTGAGTTCAGTTTTATATAATTGATTTATCTGATTGTAAGTCACAATTTACTTCATTGGTAGGTGGTGGCCAATAATAATATTATGTTGTAACATAATGGTAATCGTCCACCAAAAGTCTCCACTGTTACATAGTCACATACAAATGTAATAATTACATGCAGGTTATTATTTTGAAATGATATACCCTAATCTTGGGGTAATTACCCTTAAAAAGTATTTCTTGTTACCAAGTACTATAGTGTGACTTGCTGTGTTACTACCATGTTATTACATGATTATTGATGTACTGTAAAAGAAAGCATAGCCAAAATATCTTTTTCAGCAGTGGTTTTAATGCTAGAACTCCTTCACAAGTGCCATGCTACCAACTCGCTGATTTTAGTTTTGGATGTAACTACAGCTTTAACCAAAGCGGAAAACACTCTTAAAGCTGTAGCTGCTGTTCTTTTGTCACCTCTTAAATATGTTATTGAAGTACTGCAAAGAGATTTTTGTAGACTGGCCACTGGCCACCATTGAACCATGCCTCTAACAGTGGTTAACTTGAGTCCCAATAAAACAAACAGTCCTTATTTTTACATCAAGTCATGATGTGTTTTCATTCTACAGCTCAAGCAATAATTAGATAAGTAATAGATAGATGTAAAAGTGAAACTAGAACACCTGTTAGTGTCCACAGTTCATTTCTGAAGTAATTAGGAAGAAATTCATTTCGGGCCAGGTTGGATTAAATACACGTTTTCATTGTAATTAATTTAATTATTTTCTAACTTCTTTTTTCTAAAACATTTGTATTTCTTCTTATCACAAGTAGCAGAGGTGTCAAGTAACAAAGTATAAAAATCTTATCTTTACTGGAGTATTTTTAGATTATTTCAATTATCTCTGCTTTTTACTGCTTACATTTTAAATATAGACTCATTAGTTTTGTTTCATTTATGCTAATTTTCATTATGGTCTGTTGGTATTTAAAAAAAAAAAACATTAAAACCATCAAAATAATTTAAAATTTTCCAGACAATTAAGTTGTGGTTGGACTCGGTACTGCACCAATTTCTAGTTTGCCACATACAAAAATTTATCGTTTTTCAAGATGATGCAAACTTAAATGTGATATTATTCATAAAACTAAGAAAATGAAGTATAAGGACGTTATCATCCAGAATTGTAGAAAATGTTTCTATTACAGCATCTGTTCTTAACATTTTTGTCCTGCCTTACTTTTACTTTTATACTTATAAGTAGTTTTAAAGATGATACTTTTACACTTTTACTTGGGTAAAAAGGTTAAGTTGGCTCTAAAAACTTCTACAAAATAGTTT
>NW_015151192.1:26931-34019 GCF_000732505.1 Cyprinodon variegatus
TACTTGAGGAATAAACATTAATACTTCTGCCACCTGATAAGTACAGAGGGAAAAAGACAATTTGGACATCTCTTTAGATAACCATGTTTTATTTAGACAGAACTTTGTTGCAGTAGTAACATAAAGAGACCTGAACACAACAGTAGAGGAAAAAGATATACAGAACACTATGGCAGTCTTATATTAGAAAATATGAACAAACTTTTGAAATTCTTGACGGCAAAACATACACTTTATGACACCACATAATCATCTGAGATCCGAAATTGTAACTGAAATAACTTTTTCAAGAATAATCAGTGTACTCAAACTACAAAGCCACCAATGTGTGTATGGAGATAATCAAACCTTTACTGGTATGGAATAGAGAAAACAGCCTCCTCCCTGCTGGAAATTAGGTTGTAAAAATGCTTTTATGTCTGTGTAGCTCATACAAATAGAGGGTCTCCTTTTGACGGTGTTTGGTTCTTGTTTACTGCAGAGGTTGCAGAGGCTGCAACAGAGTGATAATGTTCTACTGTGGTCCTGTCTCCTTTGCTGACATCTGAAATGTTAGTTTTCCCTTTGCTTTTGAGTCTCTCATCTCTTTCATGAAACATGAACAGTTTGTCTTAGAACCGATAAATCCGGCAATTCCACACACACAGTTCAGTATGATGGAAGATGACTGGTGTCTAGTTTCCAGAATTCAACAAAAGATAGTGCTCTGAATTTTATGCAACAGTAACAGGATCATCAAAGAGGGCTGGTCATTTCAACCTTTGACTTTTTGCTTCGTCATGTTTTTATTTTTTTATTTTTTTTATTTATTTTAGTGGTAAAAAGAAAAAGGAATGTGTCTATATGTTATTGGCTTGATGGCATTTTGTACCTTATGTTCCATTTAATGTCGGTCTTGGTTAGTTACCATTCATTGCACCAAATCTAACATAATTGAACTTTTTTTTTTCTTCCAGACCATTTATTTATAATGTATTCTATTTATATTCTACCTGCTTTTAGAGATGTCTTTTACAAATCATATTACAGTTAATAAATAATATATATACCCCTTGTTTTGATTGAAATATCAACTCTATATCTATAAATGAGTGAGAGATAGATTTCATTTTTTAAGAAATCTACTTTGCAGGCTTTCAACAGAAGCATCTTTTTTTCTGTTAAGTAATGCCTGCAATCAGCAAGGTCACATAGTTTCTAAATCTGCCTCCCTATTTTCCACCTCTTTAGCTCTGTTCTTATCTTATTTAACATAATTTCGAGTGATCCAGATCTACAAAACCCAATGCAACTAGTATCACATGGAAAACAAATGGAAAGAAAAATGCATAATCTTAGGGATGTTATAGTTGTTTTTTTTAAATTTACAATCACGTCTTTTCCTGTATTTCATTATCCTGGTGGGAAAAAAAGAGCCAGATGAGAGAAAGTATAGGAATTAAGTATATTACACAACACAAACAAAAAGAAAATATGGTAACACAGCTCAATTCATGTAAAGACTCATGCATGATTCATGCAGAATCGTCAAGGCTCCTTATTTATTTTATTTTTCAAAAACTCTTTATCTATTTGTTTATTTGCACAAGCTTCTAATCTGCTTATGAATCTGACTGAAGTTCAAAGAAACATAGCATAAAAATCATAGTCCTGTTTTTAGTGAAAGATCACAGACAGATAGAAAGATAGTTTGGTATAGTGGCATGGCGGCTTATGAATAAAGAGAAACAGAAATGCTACAACAAATGTCTGCTGTAGTGTATTTGATCAAATTTTTTTTTACAGTGTGTTACTTCTTTTACAACAATAAAATATCCTATTTTTCACTGATCAGGCTCCTTTCGAAGCTCTTTTTTTGTCATTTTTTGCAACAATAGCATATCTTTTAATTCATCCGTTTGTGTGGTATTTTAATGTACTCATAATATCAAAACAAGGTTATCAGCTTTTCTTTTAGATAAACTGGCAACTCTTGCTTTAATAACAATTAATTAAAACAAATAGATTTTTAGTAAAGTGTTTATGTTTATAAATCAATAGAAGATGATGCTGTTACAATGCATTAAGCATCTAACATGAAAAAAGGGTGTCACCTATATTGGGATCACTGTAATGTTTTAAATGGAACAATCCTGGTGTCAACTTGAAATAATAATTTTAATTTCAAACTAAATCCATTTATTTTACCTCCTGCTACTCACTTTACCATAAATGTTATACCAATCCACATGGACCCATTCTGTTGTAACAGGAGGGGAAATAAACCTCAGAAGAAGCAAGGAGCTGTTGATGGACAGTTTGATGGGCAAGTGGGTGGATGAGGGAGAGAGGACCGTGTTATGAGATGACAGAGTGTAGGAACCTCATCTACCATGAAGCAGGCTTAAATCTGAAGCAAACTGACTTTTGCTCAGTTTTTCCAAAGATGTTTCCATACCTAATCATGAGCTGGAAAATCCAAAGTTATTAAGTGTTTTTACCTCTTTTAGCCACTCCTGTGTGAGTCATCCATTTGCTGTGATCATTTCAAAAGAATCCTTTTCCATCTGACTCCCCCCTGCTTCATTGTCTGTAAAGTAAGGGTCACCTCTAGTAACTGTAGGACTTGGAATAACTCATGTCAGAATGTGTGGCACATCCATTGCCATAATTGACATGTTTGGGGGAATCTTTTCAGAGCCGAATGGTTAAAATTAATGTATTCGAGTATGTTTATGTTTGTATTCGATATACTTTCTTTTAGGTGACATTTTGAAATATCCATGTTTGGGATATAAAGAATTTGTACTCGAAGGAACAAAGCTGAAAAAATATATTTAATGAAAATATTGCAAAACAGCACATGTGAGAAGTTTAGGCTTTTCACATAGAGAAACTGACAGTGAATTACTAATGAGAAACAAACAAATAGCCACAGAATTATAACGATAAAGTGATAAAAAAGGATAAAAGAAATTATAAGAAGTAAGTTTCAAATGACTAGATGTTAACTAATGGATGAGAAAAAACTTTTAAAATCCAATTGTTCGCACATCTGGAGCTGTTGAGTTATAAGGACCAATGTAATAGCATTTTCAGGACTTGCAGCAGTTTGGATCAGCAGGAGCTGCCGACATCCTGAACAAGGCAGAATTAGCATTTTTGGAAACAATTATTATAACTATTATATTCTTCCGCCATAAAAGGAAATTCTGGCCGACCCACTGATTGATATTATAAAAGCATTGGCCCTCATCTTCCAAAGATTGTATTCAATCTTTTATCTTTATCTTTTATTACTTACATCTTTTTCATATTGCTTTCCTTTTTTATCTCTTTTAGGAATTTTTTGATATGTTTAGTTTGTCATAAAAAACATTAAAATTTATTGTATTACTATCATCATTACCTTGGACTCTATGGCTTTAAACTTATTATTTTTTTCTTTCAATCAAGCTCTTTGTAATTCCCTTGAAATTGTTATCAGTTGGTCAAGCAACTGTAGTAGACCATCTGTAACACACCAACTATTTGCACATAAAATTTAACAGTTGTTCCTTTGTATTTTAGTAGATGATGACATTGATTCATTGTTGTTAAGGTCTCTGGTTGGATACTGTTGGTTCTGAAAATTCTAAATCAGACCATGGTATCCACCTTTACAGACTATCACCTAACATCTTATAAATACCTGTGTAAAAGGAGCCATGATATCAATGTTATATAAGTGTTTACAATGATTATTCGTAAAACAAGCTTTCTCATTGCCCCCTACCTTGACTTTGCTTATCGTTATAGTTAATATGGGGCCATTTTAATACCATTTTAAAGCCAAAAGTTTATTCAGCTATTGTCACCCATTCCAGGTAGGCAATAAAAAGTTCTTCACTTTGTATTAGTTTTTTCTTGCTTCACAAAGGTAGGCAGCAGCTTGACAAAGCCATGATGGCAATTATTTTACATCCAAGTAGTATACAGTTCTTCATACATATACACACACACATTAATTTGAAACAGATGGTATCGGCCGATGCTGCACAGCCAGGTATCGGGTATCAGTATCGGGGCTAAAAAATGGAATGGTACAACACTAGTTATGATAATACTTTTCTTTTGCAAATGGAATAAATAAATATTAAGGCATCAAAATGAGTGTTTGAACAAGAAGATATATCACAATTGCGGTTTTATTGCGATATTCCTTTGCACTAACCAAAAGCATGTACATGTCTTTACTCCAGGGTTTCAGTTTTTTCACGACCTTGAAAGTTTACTTGTCAATGACTCAAACTGTAACTTTTACATGAAAGGTTATCTTCTGTGTGGCAATAAACCAAGCATATTACCCCCACCTAATGGACTGGAGGGAGAAATTCTGTGTCTTACTCTTGTTAAATAAAATTGATTGCCTCTGCGATTTAAAAATTCAGATTTTCTAAATTGTGATTATACTGTAAATGCAATTATTTTCCTAGCCCTAGTTTTAATTACTTTTATTTTCCTTTAGGGTGTAACGAAAAAACTTCAAAACTGCCTGCCGGAGAACTTGTCTACAGGGTATAAATAGGGGTAGATTTATTGCAGTATATTTGTACTGCTCTGAAGGGTTTTTTACTGCTACACTGTAGAGCTTGCATTTCTTTAATGAATTACCTAATAAATTGCATCAGCTCTGCAGTGGGTTAGTTAAGTCTGACAAAGAAAAAACAGACTTCAATGCTGTAAGGGCCCTTTATAGAGTAATCTATCAAAAAAGACCCAAGGCTGTAAAACTGCATTTCTAATTGACATGTTAGTTCAAACAGTACAAGGTAATAGAATCAGGGACCAGCTGCAACTATAGGCTAACCATTAAACACATATAAAAGCATGTAAGTAATTCTGCATCTAAACAGGGACGACAAAAATTATGTTTTAAGTAAAATAGAAAAACAATCTCTAGCATTTGTCTTTTTTAAAGTCTGTTTCAGATTATTGTCAACATAACGTGCTAGTAATGATGTCTGGTTTCAAAATTCTTTGTTAAAAACATCTAAAAATGTTTCATGTATTGCTATTGAGCCGTATTGTGTCGTCGTTGGCTACAAATGCAGGGGTATGTTTCTACTAGCTCTACGCATCCAGAGACCTAAAATCTATGTAAAAATATCTTTACAAAATACCTCAAGATCCGTCAGAAAGGATAGCAGATGTCTGCAATCATCTAGTTTGCACTCCTAACTGAACTTGGGTAGTGAATTTGACAGAGATAAAAAGCATTTTACTGCATGCTAAGGTTTTTTCTGCTGCAAGATGAACCTCTGCCTGACTCTCAAGATGGTTGCAGCCTTATCTACCAGTTAATGAAATTTGATCAAGGTCCCTTTACCCGAAGAAGATAACACCACCACAGGAAAGGTATTACCCACCATAAACAGCCATGCCCACGTAGGTAAATTATTTTGATATTCACAAAGTTAAAAATGGCAAGTAACATCTGCAGACAAACATGGTCACATTCTTTTGCAATCTTTATTACTAAAACATCTAAGATGGCATGTATAAAACTGCAAATTGTGCTCTGTACATTTCTACAACAGCAAGATCTATATTGCAAGTGTGCATTCAATGAATGGCAATCACTGAATACATTCATATTTTTAGTGAATGGTGAACTGATTAGATCAGTTTTGAAGTAATGAATGTGATTAAAAGCGATGTTCACTCTGAGAAAAATGAGTGACACACACAGATTACGTTTAAGTTTATTTGATACAGACCCATTTCATTGGATAATGGCAGGTTTTATATATTTATATACATATGTATATAATCCATATCCTAACTTCCCTTTATAATCGTATATAGTTTTTTATACGTATTTTATAGCCTATTACAATTACTTTCTGTTTAAATATACCATTTCTACTCGATACATGCATAGTCTATGTACAAATGTAAATAGATATATCCTAAACAGGATATATCTAGCATAGTTAGCATAGTTAGCATATCCAGAAGTGCTAAACAGCACTTCTGGATATGCTAACTACATTTTGTTGCTTTGTACTTGTGACAGTGTAATGACAATAAAGTTGAATTCTATTCTATTTTATTTATTATAGCAAACATATTTATGATGTAATGCCTTTTCTGGTTTTTCTCTATTAGATTATTATTTTTTTTCACTTGTTATCACAATCTAATCAAAATATGTTACTTGAATGAAGGGCTTATAGCTATTTGGTTTCAAATCAGTTTCTTTTTCTTGTCATTTTAGTCAAATTAAACATTGTAATTATCTGGAGATTGTTTTCTATTCATATGAGAGCTAATCCTAAAACAAAGCAGAGAGCATTTATATTTTTACTTTGAGTTATTTTTTTCAAAACAGCTTTCTTATTGCTGTGTGGTTAATTGCCTTGTACCTTAGTCTTTAATCAAAGTTTTCTTTTTTCTTTTTTAATAATTCAGAGTTTAAAATGAGAAAATCCAGCAGTGTGGGAAGCAGGGAAATCATAACATTTGCTGTCTTGAGGGCACACTCCATTTTACTTTCTTTTCTCAAGTCATAGTCCACAATAAAATGCTGCAGCCAGTGCAAGAGAACTTCTCATTACTGCTTAAAGTATGTCAAAACACCGAGCAGGCAGGCATTTCGTTAAACTTTTCGCTACCAATGAAGACAAGTGAAGGGAGCAATGCATTGATTTAAAATGAGGCAGTTAGGGAGTAGTTCTTCTCTGCTGAAGAGAATAGCTTCCCTTTATTATGCAGTTGGATGCTGTGGTTTGATTGATTCAAATATAAAGACATTGTTAAGTGCTAAGTGTCCAAAGCTGCAAGGCTGTTGGGTACATTCTATCCTGTTTGATTTATTGAAAGAACACCTATTACTCACTGCCTGCACCATATATAGAGCCAAAGCATTCTCTTCCCATGAACAATACACTTCGTTGTAGTCTGTTGGGAAAGTCGCAAAGCTACTGCCTAACTAGGAAGATTGTTAACAGGGACTCTTTATCCAATCCGACTGAACCTATTCCACTTTGCAAAAAAAGGGAAAAAACAATTCATCTAAACTTGTGCAAAACCTTTATTGAAAAAGTAGCAACAGGTTTTTATTTTGC
>NW_015151192.1:34539-36861 GCF_000732505.1 Cyprinodon variegatus
CTTCAGTGGCTGGAAGTTGGAGGGGATATTGCTGGGGGTTGCAAGGAAGTGGCCTAATGTACAGTAGTGTGTTTTTAGTAGCACTGGATCAGCTGGAGCTGCACCATGACCATATAAGGAAGTTAGCAACATGCTAACCGCTTATTAGTGTTTAAGGGTGTAACATGATAGCAGACAAAAACATTCAAGATTTTAAATCTTACTGCTTTTAACCCTTTGATTATTACAAAGGTTGAGAGATCAGGACTCTACGACCTTCAGTTTTAAAGCCAAAAGTAGTTGTTGTGACCTTCCTCATTGATGCAAATCATTTTTTAATTACAACATCTAAATACAGTTTTTTACATTTTAGAATTGTTTATGTGGAATATTTGCATTAAATTCCACAAACAATGACATTAAAAGTACCTTTGATGAGTTTTAGTTTAGTTTTTCTTGTCATAAGTTTGGAAACCATTATTTGGATTTCTTACTTCCCTGAAATATCAGAATTACATAGAAGAATGTGTAACCAATGAATGTATGTTTTTCTTGATTATAAAACCTAAAAGTAAAGATACATGGTTCTTGAAAAAATAAAAACAATTATTCATTAGATATTTGTCAGCTATAACACGTTGTTCTTTTTTAAAGTCTTATGACATTTGAACCTCTGCAGTAGGTGTTTGTAGCTTGATTAATTGCCATAACGTCTTTTTTATTTTAAAGATATTGCGGACCTCTGAGCCATCTGGTGTTGATGTAAGACCCTATGAGGAATATTAAACCTTGGGAAAAAGTGCATGTGGGAAGAGTAGGTTTTAATACACTAATTTCATAGTTCTGAAGAGAGTTTTAAATTAGTATGTGCATACTCTAAATATGACCTTTGTTAGGGAAATGTAATGTGTAATTTATGTTTATATGGCATGGACCTTGCCAAAATAAGCCCTTAATTTGGTTAAAATCAAAATGATTGCTGTACTATTAAGTACACAACACTGATGCAGCACAAAGAGATGACCTCCCTGGGAGAAAAGGCAGGATGGCAGGAATGACATTCATGTCTTTTAGTCGGTAAATGTTTATATTAGACAACATCAAATCAGTTTATTATTAATTCTGGGGTGGGGTGACTTTCTTAGCAAAGTAATGGAGGAAAATGTGATGGTATGCGAGATAGAAGTATATTGTAACTGGAAAGATGCATACTAGGAGAAGCAATTAGATCACCCATTGGATGCAGAAGCTTAGGTTTCGGGGTGAATGGTATTTAAGTTTGGCTGAGCTACGTCTGAGTGCCTTTGTCTTCTTTTTCCGAATAGGAGGTTTATATTCACTATCAGCTGCAGGCTCATCTTTCAAGAACTTTTTGTTCTGAAAAATAAATGACACTAAATCAGAGAACAAGCTGTAGTACTACATTAGAGTAAGAAGCTAAATAATTATTTCAAAGAGTGAACAGTATGTCCTCTTTTTGCAGCGTGTTTGAAAAGTGAAAGAACAATACTGAATGTTTTTCATTTCCTTTTTTAAAAATAAAAATTTGAAAATGTGCTTTTCATTACTATTCAGTCCCACCAAGTCAATCATTTGTAGAGCGACTATTTACAGCAGATAAAGCTGCATATCTTTTTTTTTTTCTATCAGTTTTAAACATTAAGAAACAAATTATTTTTCCCATTCACTTAGGCAAAATGGTATAAAGTTAGTCAGAAGGAATTTAAAAAATTGTATTCATATTCTTTTTGGGGCTTTGCATGAGCATAATTCTTTTGTGGGGTGGACATGTCCCCTGCAATTTTTCAAAAGTCTGTCTTGGTCCCATGCAGGTTTTACTGTCCAAAAACTGTTATGCTACAGTGCACAGAATTTCGTCAAGCAGTAGGACCAAGTAAAAACCACAGCTCATGCTGAAGCCGGCTTCCCTGAGTTTACACCGCCCACAAGATCCTGATTGGCCCACATTCTTTTCATGTGTGATCGGCTGTCACAGCTGTTACTCCTGAAAAGCTCACTCTACAAACATCCAGGGATTAAAGCAAAAAAAAAAAACTGAGCCTGAACTTTTTCGACACAGGCAAGAAACTATATATATATATATATATATATATATATATAGTATATATTTGTGTGTGTGTGTGTGTGTGTGTGTGTGTGTATTTTTCCAACCATGCCAGGAGGATTTGGGGGCATGGAATCAGAGATTTCACGAATGATTGTGTGCATTTACACTCACCGGCCACTTTATTAGGTACCCCATGCTACCCCCTTTTGCCTTCAGAACTGCCTCAATTCTTTGTGGCATAGATTCAACAAGGTCCTGGAAGCATTCCTCTGGGA
>NW_015151192.1:38050-46592 GCF_000732505.1 Cyprinodon variegatus
ATATATATATGGGATCAGAGATTGCATGAATGATTGAACACTAACTTTGAGGATCCCATACCAAAAATGTCCTGAAGATGGCAAAAGTGTATCTATATCTAGTGTGAATGAGAGGTCGTGTTCGGCAAGGAAGCACAAACCCTTATTTTTAACCTGCATACACTGTCAGTTATTGACGATGCTACATCAGCTGTTGCCGTAGCTCCCGGCAAAAGTGTAGTATGGGTGGCCGCACGAGCAGCAGCTTGATGACCAGGGTCTAATTCATGTTTGCGTAGAACCTTTTTGCCGCCGGATGCGTAAATTAGCTTCCTGGAGCACAGCATGCAGAAGCAAGTGCCTGGTTTACCTAACTTCCTGCACCAGGTCCTAAATGGCTTGCCATCTCACCCTGTCTTCTCCAGCCAGTCCTTCTCTCCAAACAAGTTTCATTTATTTATTTTTTTTACTTCTAACACGTCTCTCATTTCAATTGAGCCATAAACAGTGAAAGTTGACTCTCCCTGTAGAGCTTCAGCACTGTATCACAATTTATCTGGTGACTTGATCAGGAAACGAGAGGAGGAAGTACACGCTTTCTTAAGAACCACCCCCTAATTCTTCTGATTGGCTAATACTGTTAGTTTCAGAGCTCTATTTTGCTACTATTGACTGAAAAACGCAACAGGGATTTCAATGTTTTGTTTTTTATTTACCATCAATTTATTTGCAAGTGATTTTTTTACCCACGGACAATTACTACGAGCTGGAAATCCACCCTTGGTCCGGAATACTGTAATCCCTGAACATCTGATGCGCCACTGAATCCGGTCTGTTATTTGAGGGTCAAACACGGGTCCCCACCACTTCTGAAATCAAAATTTCATCCATGGGGCTTTGGTCTGGAGCTTGATCGGGCCATTATAAAAAATAAATAAGATATATAGTCATGTGACCGTGCTGTCGTCTGCCAAGTTTTATGTGTGTCAGAGTCCTGTTTCCCCTGGACAGGATGAAGTGAGCTTTGGCTACAAGCAACTTTAGCTATGTTAAATTGTTTTAGGGATAATAATTGTTGTGGTTTCCTTCAATTATTTACCTATGAAGGCATCAGAGTAAGATTTTAAAGCCTGTAATTGGGAACATTTCCATTCTCTATTAACAGAATAAAACAGAAACTTGGTGAATATAAAAAAAATATTTTTCCTGCTGTCTTTATACCTCTATAGTTATCCCCCACCTCTATAACTGTTTCGATAATCGGTACTCTCGAAACCTGAAAAAAAAAAACAAAAAAAACTTAAAACACTACATTAGACAACTTCCAACAAAGTTTTCTCTGAATATATTGACAGTGTGTTTTTCGTTCCTTTAAATTCTCTAAATGTACGTCTCCTTTTCCTTATCCTTTTTTTCATTCAGTAAGGAGAAATATAGAGAGGCCAGCAGCCTGAAAAATTTCTTCCTTTTGTTGTCAGTCAATTTCTAACATTTTTGTTTCTTTAGGGCCACATTGATACATTAGACTAATGCCTTTAATGAGTGAAATCCCAAATCCCTGCTGCGTGTTTAATTTCATGGTGCATTACTCCCTGCCTCCGTACACATCGATGTGCTGGGTCTTTATATGCAAGGATGTCTGCAGTGTACGTAAATAAAGAAAAAAAACAGCTCTCTGTAGATCTGATGTTGATCTACTGGTAATATTCTGCTTGCTTTATCTCAAGCTTTATAAGCTGTTTTGACTTGCTGGTTGGGTTACATTAAAGACTATTCAAATTTAATTATGTAAAGGTGTAAAGTGGAAAAAAAAACAATGGAGGGCGGTTCGGACTCAAAGTAATCACTATGTGTGAAAGAGGATAATAAAAAGGACCTGTTGGGAAACAGAAGTTGTGAGTTTTTTTTTTTGGTTTTTTTTTTTGGAGAGATAAAAATAGTGAGCCTATCTTAGCAGTATACTCTTTGATAAATGGAAAATCAATCCAAACTCAACAGAATAATGAGACAATAAGGAACTCATATTTCCAGTTATGGAATGGGAAAGAAATATTTTTTTGTTATGAAATGTGGAAGAATTATTGTGTTTTGAAATTGACATACACTTTTTGTGATATTCCCAGTGATGTCTGACTACCCAAGGGTTTACACATTTAAAATAAAGCACTGTTTTGAATTGTCAAAGTTTGTGCCCACTTATGTTCTTTTATTGGCCAATCAATGTATATATGAAAAGTAACGCTTGTGTTACAGATTAGGTATTTTACTGTATATTACACTACTTAAACCGTCTTACTAGTACATAAATTTAAAAGTACAAACCCTAAACTGATAATGCAGGTGAGCATTATCCAAGTGTTAATCTGATGACTCTGGATAGTGCTAATAACTTAAGTTAAAAGAAAACCCTGAAATGCTGGATACCTTAGAAATAAGTAATGTTTTGTGGTGCAGGTGGTGGAAGACTTCTAAGGAAATAAAAAAGAAAAGTAGTTCAATTGAAAATAGATGTCAGCAGTTATTTCTATTGATAAGGGTGCATTCCACCCATATAAAAAGAAAACTAATATATACTGTAGGTTATTTAGGATATATCATTTTAGTGTGTAGCATATTTCCTAAAACCTATATATGCCAAAAAAGTCTATGTAATGCTACTAAAAATGTGTCAGACTTTTCCTAAGGCTTGGATATTGTAAAGAATATATAGGAACTAGTGGCTTGAAAAGGAAACAAATTAACAGTATTTGCCTACAATACCAAACCAATATGAACTAAATGGCAAGTATGAATAATTTCTGACTCCTGAGGTAGTTGAATAGGGTGAATTTTGTGGACTACCAGGAGCAGACAAGTGTTGACAATAGGAGAACCCCTTTTGATTGTAGGACTTGATGGCTGCGGATTGTAGGAGTAAGACTGTTCATTATGTGAGAGTGTGTGGAAACAGAGCCTGTGTGATGTTGCCCCGTTTCACTCCACCAGCATTTACCTTACATGCATGTGTTTGTCTTTCTGTTGCTTGTGTACACCTCAAAAAGCACTGAACTGGCTTGTACTTTTGCTACTTAAACTTGCTGTTTTGGGAACTCATTGAAAATAGCTCACATGTATCCTTATGTAGAACTTCTTTTTCATTTGTCATAAATGGATGTCTTGGTGGTGCCAACCTTTCTAGCTTGGATGTATTACATTCACCTCCTTGGCCCTACTGAGTATCTACCTTTCTTATACCTCATCTAACATTGTCAGGTATCTTGAACTACTTTCTATATTTATGCTGCTATATGTTTAGGCTGCTGGAGGACATAGGGACTACTTTTCCTCATTCTGCTTGATTTTATCTCTATTCCCTATTTAGCAGTATTTGCTGAGTTCCACTCATAACTCTATGTTCTCTCTGCTTTTTCCTGGCATAGTTGCTTCATCTGGTCTATTTCTGATCATCTCTGACTCTATCCTGGTTTGAAATATGAGCTGTGCTGCTGCCATTGACGTCCTTGTTTATATATGTTCAAGCTTGGCCTGTTTTTCTGTGTATCCTTTTTTTTTTTTTTTACTGTGGATAACTGCATGTAAAGTCTTTTATCCACGACTGAAATTCAAACATGTTTGATTTTCTCCAGTCCTTAGGATTCCTGATCAGAAGGTGATCATGAGAGGTTTATGACCAAGAGACGTACGTAAGGTTTAAACTCAGCCCTATCCAAAAAAGTCTGGCATGACTGGAGAAAGGGCAAAAACTCATACAGTGTACACCTTACCAAATTGGGTAGTTATTAGAGAAGCTGTATGCCAGGGGATTCAGCCTCCCACATACCTCATGCACATTCAGCCAAAGGTGTGTCTACCTCACAAGACCTTTGAGATGTTGATGCCGTCGCCAGTTTGATGTCACAACATCCTGTTATTTATGGATGTGATTGTATCTTGTCTGCTGCATTCTGTCTTTTATAAGTTGTCTTAGCAGTGTTCCAGCTCTGGGGTGAGTTGATCTTTTCCTTTTGTCATATTGTTAGTGATTCAGAGCATGAAACTCTGCAATAGAAAGATACCAAGGGAGGTTGGAAAGAGAAGATATGGTTACCAGGATTATAAAGTAGTTCACAGTTCTACTTGTCTTTGAGAAACTTAAGTCAAGGTGTAAGCAGGGCTGGTAAAGGGGGTTTACCAAGCTTTTGACTGGACTGCTGCTGACAGACATGGTGGTAGTGGAGGTTTTATGATTGATTATTCTCAACGCTGTGCCCCAAGGAAGATTTTTAGCAAAAAATTTGCAAGATAACCTTTAAATCTACCTGGAAGGAAACTGGAATTCCCAATGAAGTCTTCTGATTACTGTCCAAAGCACATGCTTGAGTGTCAAGGACAATTTACTCAGATGTAAGGCTTGCTATTTCTTTTAGATGTCTATATACTTCAGAGCAGAACTGGACGAATACATTATCATAAAAATGTGCAGCTCCCCAGCAAAAACCTTCAGCTTTTTGCCAAAGTTACTGAGAGTTAATCTTCTTTAAAAATATTAATGAATCCTGCATGGGTCACATTTGTTTAAAACACATTTGTTTAAAACTAATTTATTTTTCTCCATTAAGTGGAAACTCTGGGCATCATGCATAAGAAATGGTGTAAATATTTACAATATCATTGGAATTCTTCAGACACTGTATGTATTACAGAGCTGGACTGGGACCAAGAAACAACCTTATGTGATAAGTCATAGAATATGCAGAGACACACAGCATACTAGAGGATACATCTGCACATTGTGTTGTTTCAAATATTAAAATAATATTGTGTGTTAAAAAGGCTACATTTGTGGGGAAAAATGAAGCTGATATAATGGCAAGCATTACATTGGTTAATCGCTCTAGCCAGTTTGCTATCAATATTGATGAGGAGAATTACACTGAATGAGATACATTTTCTCCATACTATTAATAATCAATTTGAGTTTAAATCTGACACAAATGTGTGTATTTTTCTGTGATATTACATTTTAGATACATTGGGGCTTAAAGTTTACATACCCTTCCAATCAGCTGCCATTCACAAAAACAAAAACAAAATGAACTTTCAAAATAAAAATTCTAAATCAATACTTTATATTAATAAACAATAATTTCGTTAATTTATCTATAATTCCTTTTTTGAATTTTTTTATTTTCCTTATTGGGAAGGTATGTAAACTAAGAAGCACAACTGGCTGTATAACTGGTTTTCATACTGTATTGGGTAACTTTAAATACAGACTTGTGTGCTGACCTTACAAGTAATATCACTACGTAAGTCAAGTTTAAGTCTGGAATGTTGAAGTGTTGGTATTGGACTATTTATAGTCTATAATATTTATAGTTTTTTTTTTATATGTATGCTATTTCTATTTAGTTTACTTTGTATAGACTTACCAATTTGTCTTTGAGAAAAGTAATAATGACTAAAGATACAGTAGACCAAAACCAAAAAAGTACTTTCTTCTAAAGGTGTTCTGCATATTCTAAGCTAAAATGTAAAAGTTTGAAAAATAGGAAATGATGGATTTGTCACCATATATCGTCATCCACATTAGCTCGTCACACATGGCTGCAATCAACAGGAAGTAGAAGCTGCAATCTTGCAGTGACCAGACAGTGATCATTATGATCATTAATGAAGGACAGTTTTAATGAATGTGTTGATACTGGGCAAGTTGTCCTTATGTTAAAATTTCAGTTAGTAATGTTGATGTTGCTTCCAGACATTTCTACACACATAATAGGAACATATGGGAGGGCGCCCAGAGCCTGAACAGCTGAGCAGTTATTTGTGATAAAAGTTTGCTATGTGAGAGCTGATTCTAAAAAAAGTGATTCCATCTCACATTTTGCATATCAACTGTTTTTCCCTGAAGCCAAAAAAACTAAGTTATTTTTTGTTTGTTTTATCTAAGGCAGTGCAGTATTTGAAAACAAAGGTAAAAAAGACCCCCTCACAAACCGACATACACACTATTCTGCTCTCCCTACATGAAAATAATTCAAACGCGCTATCATCTGAAAGCCGTAGTATTGCATGTTTTATGGAAATATGGAAACAGCATGCCTGTACTTCAACCCTATCCCATACCAATATGCTATAATGGGGAAACGTGTCCTTGTGAGGTGAATAAATATGGGCAATTTGTTACTTCTGATGGTGCAAACATTTTCTGCTACTTCCTACCCTACTGTTGGTAGCTACTCTCTCCACCCTCCCAGTCTTTTCCTGTCAGGACATGCCTCTTCTTATAAAAATCCACCTGCATCTCTGCTCCTCCTTCTTACTCTTTCAGCAGCACAATATGCAGACAATGCTATATTTTTACATATTTTAGGTAAGTGAAGGACAGTTAAAAGACAAAAAGAAACAAACAATGGACCATGTTTCATGTCTTACATACTGTTTTTTTTTATAAAAAATAATGTATTTATTTCTTTGTTTAAACAAAAATTCAAAGAATTATTGATAACATCCAGGTAAATGTAAGTACAAAAATCTTAAACAACCATTTACAGCTTTAAATGGATCTTACCTATCCATTATTTAAAGCATTGAAGAAAATGTTAGACTACAATGCTTTAAAATGCTCCTATGAGCATGTTTTATTTTCACCAATTATCTAAAAGGCTGTTTAAGTTTATTGAGGTTTTGGCCTGTAGAGTATGTCTTTCAAAGCCAAATCAGTGAAATATCACTCTTGTTGTTTCTTTTCATGTTGAAAAACAAACGAACGTAACAAAGGAATTTAAAATTCTTAACAGTTGAATTAGTTAAAATCTTATTTATGTACGTACTTACGGGTGAATTTTCTTTGTCTTGTCTAAGATCTGGTATTATGTGCTATAAACATTATGAAACATGATCCCCTCTGTGCAACATTTCTCCCAGGATGAAAGCAATAGATACACAAACACATATTTAATCTTAATCGAAACAAAATGAGCCAAGTCTTATCTGTAATTTCACCAAATTCTGTCACATTTTCACCCACTGAGAGCTCATTGTGCTTCATCTTCCTGCAAAGCTTCTTTTATGTTTGTATTTAACAGCAACAAAACATAATAGTTGTCATTTTGTTCCGTTCTTTTCCTTTTAATTTTCATTTATAACGACAAAAATGGACTCAACAACATTCTAATTAGTTCAGATCTACCAGTGAGCAAAGATTAGACATTTAGCCTTAATGATGCCATAGATATAAAGATCAAATTCAAATAATCATGTACATTTTTGTACCAGCAAACCATTTTGTATGCTCAGAACGGCTCCAAGTTTATAGGTGTTGTGGGTATTTTATGACTTTTGCACAGATTCATTCATTCATCCAGACTTCAGGGATACTTATTTTTTAGAAAAGCACTGAGAAACCATCAAGGTTTTTCTTTGTATGAATGCATTCATGCCTTCTCTTTTCAGTAGGATTGACAAAAAGTTAATCATTTAATTTGATTACTTTCATCTTACATATATAGCTTTACTGACATGTGGTTCCTCCAATTGCCAAGTATTTTTCAACAGTAACTTTTTGCCAGCAGGTCACAGATGTTTCTTAAGAAACACCCGTCTGGAAGATAAAACTAAAAGTTCTTCTGCATTAACAAGCCCAGCAGAGTATCATATATGTTAGAACAAATCCTCAAATCTCTATGCTGTCAGATTATGGCACAAAGAAAAATCTAATGTAAGGCAAGAAAAAATATTGTGCTTTCTCTAAAAATTGATGGCTATTCTGCCCACTTCTACTGTCTGCACATGTCAGCTTGTTCTCTGGGAACATACGCAATTTAAAGAGGAAGAAAAGTGAAGGGCAAAGGTTCAACGATGAAATGTGGTGAGGTATAAATATCCGGCGTGAGAGAGCAAGATGTGTCACAACTCCCAAAGTGTCCACAGACCAGTTCTTCTTCTTGACATAAAATTTGCCAGGAGGCCTGGGGAGAGAGAGAGACAGATGGATTGAAAGGGAAAGACAGAAGAGAGATGGAGGAGTGTTTTGGTGCCCACTCAAGGGCAAAGTGCACCTTGACAGCCTTTCTTGAAGAGAGACAAGCCATGTCATATCTTTCGTATCTCTCTATTTTTGCCTGTTTTTAAAGTTCCTCTGGGTCTTAATGTTTTTACCCCTGTCAGTTTTTTTTTTCATTTACTCTCCCCTTAGTTTCCATTTATTCAATGTTTCCCCAAAGCTGTGTCAATGGCTTTTAATCAATCTTACCTGCTCCCACAACAAAACATACAACCTAAGCATACAACTTAACCTGGCTGCAACAGTCATTTGTCACTCCCTTCTGCTTTTATGCTTGGGTCTTTAGTCACTTCTCTGTGGTTTGCTCCCTTGTGTTGCCCTTCATGCTTATGCAGGTTTGTTCTCCTTTACATTTTCCTTTAAAATTCATCTTGAAAATGAAGCTTTCATCTTCCTGTCTGCATTTGACGCACACTCAACAAAGCATGCAGGTTAATGTAAGCTTGAAAGCTCACATGCTTTGAAGGGTAGTAAAACAAAACTAAATTTAATTCTAACAAAAGTATAGAATATATA
>NW_015151192.1:46843-62323 GCF_000732505.1 Cyprinodon variegatus
AGTAACGAAGTATTTGTACTTCGTTACTTCCCATCTCTGTTCAAAGCTACTCTTGTCCTTTTGACTGGCTGTAGGTGAAGCAGACATTTTTATAGAGAGTGCAACTCCTGGAAGTTCATGGTTTCAGACACGTGATTTAAAAATACCCTGATCAGAAATTGTTGCAGTTTACACTATTGCTATAAATTCTCAATGTTCCCAACCTCTATTAGTTTGTGAGACATGACAAAAATGTCCTTCCAGGCAGCGTTGTTTTTGTCGACGATGATGACGACGAAATTATTACGTTGACGCTCCTTCTATTCATGACGATAACGAAAACTGATGAGATAAACTTGGATCTTTGATGACGAAAACTCATGGGTGTGAGTTTTTGTTGTGGGGTTTTGCCGCCGAGACTAGACTAAATAAAAATCTTACCGGGTTGTCTGTCAGACATTTAAAATGCATCCTCGCGCTGTAATCTTTTAGACAAGCTAAGCAGTATCAGCCGTGCAGCTGCGTCTTGTTTGTTCTCGCCCACCTGCCATGCACCTGTTTATTTTTGGATAAAGACCCAGATGAAAAGGTACATAGATCTTTGAATATTTATCTCTCATAATTCTTGTTTCTATCTATTTGAATATTTCAACATTTTAGTTAACATATTGAAATTTAGATCTTGATTGCCATGGCATTATATGACAGTTGGTTCTCTGTATAAATTTTTTTTTATATATATATCAGATCCCTTTGAATTTAAATCTACTCTGACCCCTGAGCAGCATTACAAAGGGGTAAATTCTTAGAAGTAAAGCCACAGTTGCCAAAGTAGAAAAAAGAATGTTTTTTGTTCTTTGCTTTTTTTGAGCAATAAAGATTTTATTGATATTTGTCTAATGCATAATTCATAGTAGATCAGGAAGTGTTTGCTTTGGGATGGAAACCTTGAATGTCAAAAAAAACATTCATTTATTGTAAGTTTTTTTTTTTTGCTCATGTGTCTGCTATATCAACCAATATGATGTGTTGAACAAGATGCCCAACAGCCCAACAGCAATGATGAACTGCATGGCAGAATTCTATACCCAGCAATTATAGGATCTAGGAAACAGCTGTCAGTCTGGTAAAGGATCTTGTTGTTATCCGAATCTGTAAAGTTTGGCAATTTTATGAAGTGCAACATAAAACTGAGTTTAGTTAGTCGACTAAAACAGACTAAAACTATGACATATCGTAATGGCTAAAATGTGACCTAAACTAATAATAGTTTTTTTTTCGTCCTGGAGACGAAAACTAAGACTAAATCTAAGATGGCTGTCAAAAACAACACTGCCTCCAGGGCGTAAACATTGTCGTATTGGATTTTTTCCAGAGAAAAAAAGATTTGCATTATTAGGTTAAATATTATTATTATAAAAAAATAAGATTAAATTAAAGCCATGTCTGCTCAGAGTGGACAGAATGAGATCTGAGTTTCTGCTGATACTGAAATATTAAATGGTGCTACCTAATTTAGGTCTGTATTCCAGAGCATTGTTGTTTCTAATGTTAATGTTGAATACAGGCTGAACACATTAATGGGCCATTATTGGGCCAAATGGGGCTTACAATGTATTATCAGATGCCAGAATAGAGCCAAGCAAAACACCTGAATGTGTCACGCTTCCCTTGTTGGGACTTTCCTTTGACTTCCATTCATTTCCCACTAATTTCTATTTCCTAATCCCTTACCTTAAGCCTAACCCATACCAACACGCCCTAACTTAAACTCAGTTCATATCTCCTAAACCTAACCTTCACCTCTGGAAGAGAACTTCTCCTCATGGGGATGAGTAGTTGGTCCCCAAAAATACCTATAAGTCCATAAAATGTAGCATATTCATTGGAAACTGTCCCCACCAGGTGATTCAAATATGACAACATACACACACACTAAGACATTATCCGTTTAAATACCTGTAGGTGTGAATAGATGGATCCTGAAGTATGAAATATATTCTTAGCTCACATAAACATGGCCACACAAATGGTGGATGATGATTTCACTTTTCAACCCCAAGGCTGCTTTTTCGCTTATGTTATCTGCAAACAAAATGTAGCTCCTTTAAATTCAGTTCACTATTTTTCACTCTAGCTATTGCATACATATATTACAGTAATGTATGCACAATAGGGATATTTGCCTTCTCTTGCATTCATTGGGAAAGCCTGAGAACAATATAAAGGCATAATGAATCATTTTAAATTCACACAAATGCACATGAACGCATACAACCAAACCCTCTTTTTGCCTCCAGACAGGTATCTGTGCCAGGATTAACATGAAGAAGATGTAAACACCCCAACTTGTTTGTGAGCAGACAGGTTTCCTCTGTAATAACTCTGGCATGTGATACACATTAAGCTCTCTATTTTGCATTTTATTTGTATTTTCAGGCTTAACAGAGGTCGTTTTAAGGGGTTGTGTAACTGAATCAGAAACTCTTGCAGTCAATATTACAGATATGTTTAACAAATTCCAAACTTATTTAAATTAATCTTCAAGTGTTCGGTAAGACACTACAGAAAGTAAAGGAACCAGGATGCTATGTGCACAATTAGGTAGAATATCCAAAGATTGCACCTAAATAAGAGCAGCACTACTTTATCATATTTTTACTCAAGTAAAAGTAAAAACTCTTTGATAAAAAGGCCACTCAAGATCTGAATAAATTATCTACTTGCTACCCGCGATCATAACGACCAATTTAATATTTACAAAATTATGTAAATTTAAACAATATGTAAATTGTGCATATTTGTTTAAAACAAGCTTGTTTATTATTAAGTGAAGTCACTTATAATAGATGGAGTAGCCAGAAAAAAAGTAAGAGTAGTGTTACTTCTTTATATTTTTACTCAAGTAAAATTAAAGTACAATGATATAAAACTACTCCTAAAATATATATATATATTTTAAAGTTAGTCATCTAAATGTTGCTACTTTCTAAACACCTCTAGCTATGTTACAGCTTTTGTTTGCAATCCAGTTTTCTAATAGAGAAAAACAGTTCACAATGGATGGGTTTAGATTGCTGTAATGGCGCATACACACCTATCACATTCTGGCTGTTAAAGTATCTGATTTACATGCAGTCTACGGTGGACGGCATCAACCAGCGTCAAAAAGTCCAGCGATGTATTCCAGCATCGAGAGAGGCGTGTCCATGCGTCGGAGCATCCTGGTATCCCAGCATTGGAGCATCAGAAAACTGATCTTTTGCAGCTTGAACTCATGAATATTGTACCATTGAACCACAGTTTAAAACATTTGACACACACCAGCAAAACCAAGAAAAAGGCTCTAGAACTGATTTGTTTTTGTTTCTCTTTATTATAATTAACCAGTCATAAAGTTACTTTTTTTTAAAATATAACACTTATAGCTAAAACCATTTCCAACCAAGTATTTAGTTGTTGTTCTTGGATCAGTGTTTACTTTTGCATCAATGCAGTCTCTGTCTAGTCAGTTAAAGAAGGAGCTCTGTTACAGTGTTTAAACACTAAGTATTTCATTGTTTTAAATGAACACTATAGAGTGTGGGCCTATATAAACCCTGAAAAAACTGTGGCAATCAACTCTGTGGGCATTAAGCCAACACTGGGCTTTTTGCTGTAAGAAAAGCTAACAAGGATTCTCAAATATACTAAACACTAATCGACAGCTTGTAATTTAGTCAATAAATATTTCCATGACCAACGGAAAAACTTTTCATTTTTCATTTCACTTTAAATGACATGAAGAGGCTTTGAAAATGTTGGAAACTACTTTCTTTGGTAACTCTACACTGTAAATTCCAGTGTTAAATTTGCAGTGTCAAAGTACATTAACTCTTTCAGAGTATTGCAACAACTAGAGTGAGATATACACTATTTAGAGAGTTAAGTTAACTAATTGGGACCAAATTCACTCAGATTGGTGTTAAATTCAACACTTAAAGTGTTACTTTAACACTGCAAAATTTACTGTGTACATGTAGTGTCGTTTGTTAAGCTTACAGTCCGGCTCTACACAGAAAATCTGCATTAAGTATGTGTGCCTTATTTTGGCTCTGAATGTATGTGCGTCAAGCATAACTGATAGCAACAGCAGAAATATCCTGTGTTGGAAATAGTACATAAAAGACTTGCAAGTAAAATGTATTTAAAGCCTTCAGGCAGTGACACTTGACAGTGTGACCAGTTTATGCGAGTAAAGGACGCATTAATACATCCATTTGTGACATTTGTTCAGAGTATTCAAGAATAGAAAAACTACTACTTGAAGGATGCTTTCAGCATCTTATATAGTAGGAGAGGCTTCCACCAAAACACAACTGAAAACAGCAAGTTAGTGTTGGTTTTCAGAAGATCAGGGTAAAAAAAAAAGGTAACCCCATCTTCAAGTCAGATAAATGGACATTCAGGTGGCGGTGTCCCTCAAATACCTCAGCATCCCCACTGGTGGAAACATAGATAAGACCCTGAATTCAGAGCCTTTCCTCCAGAAGGGGCAGAACTGTCTCTTCTTCATGTGGAGATAGAGCCTTCTCATGTGTGATAAGATCCTGTACATCATTTATCACTCTGTGGTGGCCTGTGTCCCCTTCGTGCAGTCTGTTAGAGATTTAGTGTCATGGACAGAAACACCAACTCACTGAACAAGCAGGTAAAAAAAAAACAGCCCTATTGTGCTCAGCGGGAGGTAGGCTCTTGGAAAATTGCGGAAGAGAGTGGCACATTAAAAAAGATTAGATGCATAATGGGATCCAGTAGGTTCTTTCCACACAGTCTCCTGTTTGGAGAGAGGAGCAACAGTGGTAGAAGGCTGCTCTTATTGTGGTGCAGAATAAAGCTGAGCAAGATGCTTGTTGTTTCCAACACAATAGGACTTTCGCTGAGGCACAGTGAAATCACTATCAAGCACTTGTGCTCCAGGCAAGCATTTTTTTCTTCTTAAGTTAAGGAGTCATACAATAATGCCAAAAAGGGAAGACATCAGCAATTACCTTTAACAAAGGTTATTGCTTTTAAAATAATAAGTCCTGCACATTTTAGGATAATATTCCCAGGAGTGGATTTTCCAACACTGCTTTTTGAGTACAGGTGTCACCCTTAAAGAAATTTCAGATAGTACAATTTCCATCTAACAATAAATTAAAGATTCCATCAGTAATATATATCTGTGTCATAGTTGAAGCTGGATTCTTAGATGATTTCTGAATGAATGTGCAAGTAATGTAGTGCCTAAGTAATCTGAAATCAAAGAAACATTAGCGCTGGAACAATAAATTCAAAAATATGCAAAACAAAAGATTGGGCAAACACTTCAGGTCAAAATATCAACAAACTTAGTATGTGAAGGTTTAAAGGAATGCATAAACGTAAATTTCACCCAGTCCCCACTTATGCTTGGCCCATGAAGTGAGCTAATGCTTTAGTTAATGAAAGTTTTGGAGCTAATTACATATATAAATATTTTAAGTTTTTTAAAAAAACAACAAAGCATGGTTGGCTATTATAGGGATGAATTAATAGGCCTACTATAATTCCAAATAATGATTTTTCAATTGCAAGTGGCTATGAGTACATTTTCATATTAATAATTACAGATTATGAAAATGTGAAAAAATAATATTTACAGTATATTATCATCGTTTTATAATCTCTTGAGTGATGCCTGTATATGCCTTATATAAGCCAGATTGATGAAGTTTAGAACTCATTTTTGATCTAGAACTACACAAATCAAATCTGTTCGAGGACAGGAGGGCTGCTCAGCAGAACCTGCTGAGCGGATTGGGAAAAGCGACACCAAGTGCCGGTCCAGAGTTTTGTTTTACCCAATCCGGGGAACAAATGAAATACATGACAAACATCTTACACTTTAATCCTGGTTTTAACAAAATAGATGTGATAGCATGCAGTTATGCGTACGTCCTTCTGCGCTGCCGTGTTTATTTTGGGCTCTGCTGCTGTTGTCCCGGTTAAACCATGAAATGTAACTTGATTGGCCGACCTGTTTTGGGTCAAACTTGAATGATTTAAGCTGGAATGGTACAACATTAAGGCCGTTTCTCGATATATTTACTTGTGAATTCTCATGTGCTGGTGTGCTCATGAAACGTCATCAGCCTCAGTCCTAGTACTGTTCCAATTCACAAGAACACAACACTGAGAACGGAAAAAGTTCCCAGCTGTTGTTCTTGCCCCTCCCGCTTTACCGAGTATGCAAAAGAGCAGCTTTGTTCGTTCTCGAGATTGATAGCTGTCCCAGAATGCACCTCAGCTACCAGTGGAGCGCTAACAGAGCCCAGAGTATTAAGTAAAATTTTTCTGTTGCCGTTGCACCATAACAGTACGTTTTAAGATTATTTGAGGTGAGAATATTATACTTTTAAGGGTTACTATAAGCCCTGTTTACTTATTTAGTGCATAATGTAAAAAAAAAAAAAAAGTTCCGATGTTGAGAGGACCGCGGCAACCAACGGACCTCCAAGGGTAACCGCAGCGAAGGCTAACGTTAACCCATCTGCAGCAGCCTTCTCTCAGCATAGCCGTCTGTGCCGCTGACTCTGATGGTGAGTTTTTTGTTTTATTTGGCAAAACATTCATTTGATATGTGTTTATCCTACTGTGTTAATTATTCCCCCACTAAAAGAAAAAAGTCAGAATTTATTTTTATCTAGAGACTATTAATAACAGGATAAGAAATGCAGCGCTAGACGAGTATGCTTCTGTTCCAATTGACCAAGATTTACGCTGCATGCTCCTGTTCTCACCAAGTTCATACTTTCCTGTGTTCTTTTCAAGAACATGCCTGGCGAGAACACGAATCTCTACTTGTGTTCTTGTGAATTGAGAAACGGCCTAATTCTTGTATGTTATACCTTTGTTTGAAATACTACTAGAACTCAACTTGCAGGAAAGGTCAGTATCTGCTAGGTGTATGATATATTTTGGGGTCAGGTTTTTTATGGCTTTTTCCCTTCTTGTTTTTATTTGAATTTAAAAAAATATATATATATTTAAATGTTTTCTGACTGAAATCCATTTTGTGCATCCAAATTATCATCACAAAGCAGTTGCAGAAAAAAAAAACAAAGAGAAGGGAAAACTTGTCCAATAAAAGATATTAAATTCATGTTATCAGATTAATGCACTTTGCCCAAACTCATCCACTGTGAAATTACATTCAGTGTTGTTTCACTTTCCAACATAAACTGTAATGTTTTTATTGCTCTCCAACAGCCTTATTTTGTTATCATAAAAAAGTTAAAAATTCCTGCAAGGTTTAATCAAAACCTTATGTTTATGTAACTGGGTTAGAGGCCTTTACAGGAGTGGATTTCAAAGTGCCTCATGGTCAGATCATCTGATTAAAGATATACAATAAGGTTCCCATGAAATCTTATGAGACCAAAATATTAATTCAGACTATTAGCTGTGAGCCGTTCCAAGTCCAGAAGCTAAAAATAAATTGACGTTGTAAGATCTAATTGCAATTGTGGAATAAGAAGAAAATATAGTTTTTATATGCTGTTTATGTAACTAGGCCTTTCATTTGATGAGGTGAAATAACAGCCAATAAGACACCACTGGCTCTATAATATAGGCATTAGAAACCCATCTGGGACATCTGCCCAGTTGGTCTGATTGCTGCTCCCTATTGTATTTACAGCTTGTCGAGTGCTCACTCATATACACAAAGTCACAACCCAACTGCCGCCCATCTGGTGCCCACTAAATTTTCCTTTTTTATGATTGTGCTCAACAGAAAGCTGTGCCATATAGGATTAAAAGCATTGCTCAAACAAATCTTTAAACATTTTGATTCAGTTTTTTGTCTTATTTGTAAGTGTTTATTGTGTATTTGGTCATTGAATTTGATACCTTGTGTTTAAATATTTCAGAGGGGTCTTGCTGCAGACCTTCGCAGGATGCTTTGTTGCAGAGCTGCACAATGGGGTCTCCTGCACGGTCAAAAGTTTATTCTGGATGTTTTATTCGAAGCCTTCAGGAATAGCACGTAGCATGTATGTGCTTCCTGATTTTATTAGAAGAGGAATACATATTTTTTAAGTTGTTTTATCATATAACTTTGGGTGATTGTCTTTTACTTATGACAACATTATCTGTCTCAATTTTGACTCCTCTTAGCACCAAATGTTAAACGCTGCACACCAAGCTGTCAAACCTGCTGTTTCGACAGTAAAAGCACTTCCAAGAATATTAAATAAATTGACATTTGAAGGCTTGTTTAAAGGCCAAATTGGCATATCTATGTGGTCCAACACCAAAGGTAAGAACTAGCACAAACAATACAAAAATAATAAAGAATATATAATACTTGCAAAACACATAAGAAATGTCTTTATAATAGAACAGAGTTATTTTTATATTTTCTTGCATTTTTAACGTGATCCAGTTGAATTGAACATAGATAATTGACATAAATTATTTATTATTCTATTATGAGGACCCAGGAACACGGGAAATTAAAATATTTTCGATATACTAGCTTTTATTTTTTCTTTGCTTTTACTTGGAAAGGCTTCAAATAAACTTCTGGTTCTGATATTGCAGTAGACATATGTCTGCAATGAAGAGTCCTGACTGTGCAGGTCTGCAGCTAGAATCTCTTCAAATGTTCAGTGTTTAAACAGATTCTGGTTAAAAGGTGCCAAATTAAAAGAAATTGGAACATGGGCTAATATTTCAGGCAACGAAGGAAACAAATAAAACAATATTTCATTAACAACATGAAAAGGAGATTTCAAATTTCTGTCCCAACTACTCTCTGTTATTATTATATATCAATATCATTTGCTTCACATTGAAAAAGTGCTGATAAGAATATGTCCTTGGTTAAATAATATGAAGGTTTGCATTGCCTAATAAATCTGACATTAGTATGGTATTTACTAGCTAACTTAGGCTTTATATTTTGTAAAATATTTTGAAAACTTAAAGGGCATGAGCATCATAATTTAAAGGGATACTAGAAATGTTCATTGCTTAAAATGTATAGTACGGCAGCTTAAATCATATTGATTCCCTGGCAGAGACAGTGGATTTATATTGTGTAGTACTTAATGTCATGCCACACTATGCAGATGCTATGTGTGCAATGAATATAAGTCATTTACAGTACTTCAGCATGTCTAATTCTAGAATAGGTTCCTGCTAATGCCACATGTCTAGGCAATCATTAAGATTGAGAAAGATTAGAATCACATAGTAAAAAGTAATATGCTCCACCCTCACTTTGCAAGCTTAATCCTGATTCAGACACAAGCACACACATGCATCTATTATTAATACTTCCTGTCCTTTAAGAGTCTTGGGGGTGGGCTTTTGTTATTCCAGCAAGCCTGGAAATGCCCTAGGCAGGTCACTGGTTCTCTATGCAGAAATAATACACACACACTAATACCAAGGGGCAATTTAGAGAAACCCTTTAACTTTTTAATGTGGAAGGAGGCCAGCTCATCCTGAATGAAACCATGCAGCCCCTTTGTCAACATTTGAACCATGTATAATAATTATTTAGACATATATGAATATACATGACCAGCTGAGAAACTCTTTAACATCCTCTTCACATCTACACATTGGTTTATAGTGTTATATGTCAATGAATTATGAGACCAAATGATATATATGAGTCTGAATCGTATATATGATTTAAGATTATCGTACATACAGTAGCTTTTGAAGATTTTAGCTTTAGATCTCACAATTTCTGCTTATTGTGGTCAGAGACCTGCCCTGGCCAGGTGACCTTTATGCAATATTAAACATTATCTTTTATATATATTTTTTACTATTTTTACAATTTTTTGTCCTAAGGACATCTTAAGTCTCTGCTTAGTGTGACGGGCCACCCCTGGGGTTTCAGGTCCCTGGAGCCTATGGCCAGTCCCAGCTCAGCATGGCTGGCTGCAGGCGGAGCCTACGGGGTCGCGCCAGCGTGTTTTCGGCTCTTCACAACCACTATGGAGCATTTTATTCCCCATGGATAAATCTCACAAACACCTACAGTTGCTTGGATCTTGTTATTTACATACTCAACAATTTTTATCTTCAGCTACCACTTAATGCATTCTCTATGCATTAATACTGTATAAAAACCCACCTTATTGGATTCTGCATACCAAAATGGAAAAGCAAATAACTGAGAAACTGTAACCCCAAATTATAAGTGTGAAAATAGTATAAGTAAAACACTGCCTAAGCTACAGCAGTTCAAACATGACTCAAAGTTGTAATTTTTTCTCGAAAATAATAGGTCTGTTTTGAACAGCAATAATAAAGACATGCTCGAGAACAGGCATGTCTCATTGTAATACATTTGTTCAACATTACGTCAACCATAAATGCAGAAAATTTCAGACCTATACCTACCACAGTTTCAGAGCTGTGGGGCTTTGAACTTTTGGTGTCACCAGCGTCTCTAAACCTCTCCAAATGTGCCAGATGGTGCTTAATTGTATCAAATTGGGCCAAATGCTTTTACTCAACTATTTGATCCTTAGAATAAGACTGAGGCATTTTGACAAAACATTTTTGAAGCAAGTATATTTCCACTTTTTTTCAGAATCAGTGTTTATAACAAAATGTAACATTTATAAAATAACATATAAAAATCTTTAAAAAAAATAGTGGAACTGCTGCTTTCCAAGCTAAAATAAGCCCCAGTGCCTTTTCTGAGTTGTATTTTGTTTTTTTTGTTTTTCGGCCTTAGGTATTACAATAAAGCTAAATTGGTGTCCAAACTTCAAAAACATCAGAGCGCTGTTAGTAGTCAGCTTTGAACTGTGCGCACTGATCTAGTCTCAGCAGTGTATTTCACTCTTACGCAAGCCGGTAAGATCTCTCTGCTTTATGCAACCCAGCTATGTCTATGATACCTGATTTATCAAGATGAGGTGAACAGCAGGAAGTCTACACAATGTTATGATATATATATATATATAGTGAATGTCTCAGACAATGGGGAACAGAAGATTAGATGCCAGACACTCCTCTACATGGGATGTACATCCGAAACATAATCGAAGTGGCAAATATCAGGCAAATCCTACCAGTGGCTAGACAAAGCCAGACTGAAGGACAGCACAGAGGCACCAATCATGGCTGCACAGGGGCAGGCCCTAAGCACCAGAGCAATAGAGGCCCAGATCTATCAGACCAGACAAGACCCCAGGTGCAGACTGTGCAAAAAGGCCCCGTAGATTTTCAAGCACATAACTGCAGGGTGTAAGATGCTGGCAAGGAAAGCTTACATGGAGCTCCATAACCAAGTGCCTGGAATAGTACACAGGAACTCCCTCTACCTGTACTGCAGTACAGGTACATACTCTGTGCAGAGTATGGGCTGGAAACCCCAAAGTCAAAATGGGAAACACCTACAAAGATGGTAGAGAATGACCAAGCCAAGATCCTGTGGGACTTCCAGATACAGATGGACTCAATGGTAATGCTAAACCAACCGGACATTTTGGTGGTGGACAAAAAGCAGAGGAAAGCCATTGTTCTATACATAGCAATACCAAGTGACTTTAACATCAGGAAAAAAAGAACATGAGAAAATAGAGAAATACCAGGGGCTCATAGAAGAGCCGGAGAAAACCTGGAAGGTCAAGGCATCAATGGTACCCGTGGTCATTGGGGCACTTGGGGGCAGTGACCCCCAAACGTGAAGAGTGGCTGCAGCAGATCCCTGGAAATACCTTAGACATCTCGGTCCAGCAGAGTGCTGTTCTGGGAACAGCAAAGATACTGCTCAGAACCCTCAAGCTCCCAGGCCTCTGGTAGAGGACCCAAGCTTAGAGGAAAAAAGGGGGGAAGACCCCCAACGATGTGTGAGAAAGAGTTTTTATATTTATATTTTTATATCTGCATTTAAGCTTATGACAGTTTTAAAAGCCTGTTATTATTTGATTTTATCACATTCTCACAAGCAGTCAGTCCATACATTTCACACATCCTCTTTTTACTGTAGCAAATGAATGAGAAATTATATAATTATATTGTCCAAGTAGCAGGTCAGGAAAATCTATAGATCCACCATGTTTCTCTTTTCTACCACGATAAAAGCAATTGAACACAATGTGCTTGTAATTTCCACTTTAAAGGTTGAAAAGATAATCTTAACCAGACCACATTATAGCAGCATTTATCAGATACTCTGATGCCTAGAATGCATATGGTCTAAATGCATAACGGAAAAACCCTACAGCAGTAGGTGGTTCTTATTCTGTCCTTGGCTCTGCAACCGTTATTAAAGGAGAAAGCCAGTTTCCACTCGCAGTCTCTGCTGGGTCTCTGGTTTCAGTTGTTTCTGCAAACTTTAGAGAAAGAAAGATACAGACAGCTTGTTATTGTGCCTTCTTTTATGGTCGTTGGGTATTCAAGAAACATTGTGATCCTAACTTGGGACCAAACTTTCATGTTGTCCCATGAGACATCCTGCCCCTGTGTGGTTCTGCTGCCATGCTGTGGGGAAAAGAGGGTTTGTCCATTTGGAAAGAATATTTCTATATTGGACCCAATGATGCTTCTCCCTTAAGGGGTAATTTCACCTGCAATCTGAAGACAAAGGGTTTCACCAGTCTGTGATACTCTGGACCATCCATTATTAACATTCCATCCCATGTTCATATTTATTTCATGGCTATAAAGCAAAATAAAAGTGTCCTTATCTCTTCCATGGCTATACTGTAGGCAAAAATATTTTCACTCATAATTATTTTCCTGTCAGATTTAAGTAGTATAGCAAAAGTGAAGCAATTGAAAAGGAGAGAAAGTCACATTAAATGCCGGATGAACATAAAAGCAGTATATAAAGAGATTCATTACATGGATTTTAACGGCAAAGAATCTGCATTGAAGCCTTAAACCCCAAATTAAAGTGTTTGACGTAGTGTGGTAGAGCACACTGTGACATGTTCTCTGGAGTGATGAATCACAATGTTTTTCTGGCAATACAGGCGCTGGCCATATTACAATGTCTCAAGAGGTACGTTGAAAGCACACAGGAATATGGTGTGGATCTCTAATTGGGCTTGGTCCCTTAGTCCAGAGAAAAGAACCCTTGGTGTTACAGCATATTAAGACATGTTGGACATGTAAATGCTCTTAAAATTTCTGGATCCCAGATTGTAATATTGCTTTCTACTGTTTCAAGCCTCGCACAAAACAAAGACCATTAAAATTTAATGACAACATTTAGAGTGAAAGACATTGTCTCACCTCATTAGTCTTAACTCAATGCTGATACAAAACAATAGGATTGAAGAAGATAATTCTAGAACGACCACTTCACCCAACGTCTATCACCTCGTAATTTAACTTTTCAATTCAATTCAATTCAGTTTATTTATATAGCGCCAATTAACAACACAGGCCATCTCAAGGCACTTTAGAGTTCACCAGATCATACAGTTAAATTGATTAAAACATTTCAATCTTAGGAAAATCAGTTGATTGTATCGACTCATTGACTCAAATGCAATTCCTCACACTAAGCATGCTTGCAGCAACTGTGGAGAGGAAAAACTCCCTTTTAACAGGAAGAAACCTCCAGCAGAGCCAGGCTCAGTGTGAGCGGCCATCTGCCGAGTCTGACTGGGGTTCAAGGAGACAGAAGCAGAGACACAAAAAGCAGCTGTAAAAAGCGGCAGCGTCAAGGAAACACATAGTCAGGCAGACGAACTCCGAGCCTACTCCCATGTCAGAGGATGAAGAGAGAATATTCAGCCAGTCACAGTTAAAGAAACAGGACTACACTGAAAAACAGGCCGATCCCCAACATCTATAAACAAAGGTGTTGATGGCAGCAGCACAGCTGATATTTCTCTCCAGGATGGAGTCACAGCCAAACAGGAACAGACCAGATGAGGCTACTGTACCATGAGAAAAAGCAGAGAGAGCATAGCATTAGAATTTGAACTAACAGATTCTGCAGAGTGGGAGAATAGAGATAGAATGAAGCAGAATGAGGAAATAGGGGTCCCTATGTCCAGCAGTCTAAGCCTATAGCAGCATAACTATAGAGATAACTCAGGATAACCTGAGCCACCCTAACTATAAGCTTTATCAAAAAGGAAAGTTTTAAGACAGGGTGTCTGCCTCACGGACTAAAACTGGTAGTTGGTTCCACAGGAGAGGAGCCTGGTAAGTAAAACATCTTCCTCCTATTCTACTTTTAGAAATTCCGGGAACCACTTGTAAACCTGCAGATTGAGAGCGAAGTGCTCTGTTACAAACATAAGAAACAATCAGATCTCTGATATAAGATGGAGCTTGGCCATTTAATGCTCTATATGTAAAAAGGAGGATTTTAAAATTCTATTCTGGATTTTTAACAGGAAGCCAATGAAAAGAAGCCAGGATAGGAGAGATATGATCTCTATTTTTAATTTTCATCAGAACTCTGGCTGCAGCATTTTGGATCAGCTTAGATGTCTAAAATTCTTCTTAACATCCTCTCAAACCTTATGGGAAATATTTCCAGAAGAACTGAAGCCACTGTGACTCAAAACGGTCGACCAACATATTGTTTTCAACACAATAACAAAACAATAACAAGCAATACCAAAATAAGATTTCTTATCTCTTATTAAAATGTTATTATGGAATATGAATGGAATGCCACCCTTTAAAGGTAGCGAGCAAGAAATTATAGTCTATCCCTTTTGCTGTGGTTGTTATTTTATTTGGTGCTGTTATTATTATTATTATTTTTTGCTTCTTTTAAGGTCGAATGTAATAACTCTTTTTATTTCTTCCCTGAAGGAATCACCAGTTAGGTGTTAATGTAGCAACAATAATAACTAGTTTTTGTAGCAACCATCAAATGCACACATAAAGTAGACAGCATCTCCAACCTTTGATATCACATTTCTTCTCAGATTATTTTTTTTTTCCTTTTTCTATTTTCACATATTTGTTATGGTGTGAATTCAATGCACCACAGAGTCCATTTCATTTTGCACCCTAATGCTGTGTCATCTTTGCTCCCTGTGGTGTGCTTTCTTTATTCCAATAACAACCTACTCCATTGACACCCTTTGTGTGCTTTCGTGTGGACGTATTTTTTTTCTAAGATGTACATGAAAAGATTTTTTTTGTGTGTATATGTGGGTTGTGTGGATAAGGCCTTAATCTTTTTCAAGGTTAAACCTTTAATGATCAAAATTACTATTCAAAGCTATTCTGTTCTAACACCAATAATGAGGTGACTAATACAGTTCATTTAGCTATTTGGAAGCTGGAATATATCTGAAGTGTGGATGAAAGAGTGCCCTAAGTATTGTTATAGAAACAGCAAGATAATCAAGTTTAAGTAATTCTTACTAGCGCTTTCAGGGGTTGACGTTAAGGATTTTGGGCAAGTGGCTTTCACATCTAATTTGCCCAGAAACAATTTTTACTTGCCCAGTACAATGTTTGATAAATATAGTTCCTAATATT
>NW_015151192.1:63098-67063 GCF_000732505.1 Cyprinodon variegatus
ATGGTAAACATCGAGCCCTGGCTTTAAACTTTGGTTTTTTATATCATCTTGCTTTAAGTAATTATTAACTACAAATGGATAAAGGAAAGAGGGTAAAAGGACACCCAGGGGTTCTCCCAATTGATTGGATGAACAAATAAATAAATAAAATTGTATTTAAGAACAACAATAGCAAACGTTTTTGCTAACACTTGACAATAACCCTCATTTATGAATATAAAGAGACCATTTTTTAATGATTAACTTATCATAGAGTTTATAAATGTTTGATGCTCATTTATAAAGTGCATCAAAACATTTATCAAGGTATCAAGCACACCGATTTTAGGGTAAGGGTAGATCTAACATGACAGGGCAAGTTAAATTAAAAATACAGGCTAGGTTCAGGTCTAAAGTCCAGTGATGTTAGGGTTAGAGCTGAACTTACATGGAAGGAAACTATAATGTATTTACCTTTCATAAACCACTTGAAGCAATTTATAAATGATTATGAAACATCATTAATAAATGGTGTCTTTACCATTTATAAAGGATAGTTATGGTAAAGTTTTAACCTTTGTTTTTTTATTGCTTTTTTATTTCTCAAGGTTGCGTGCCACCTTGTGAAAACAATGCACCCCCAGCATGGAGTCAAAATGTCCATTGAAAGAAAATATATTGTCATTCTAGCCTTTTTATTCAAATGCAAGCTTCTTACACTATCCTTCTTATAGCTTTGACCATCCTCCATTAATTCATTTAATGTCACATTAGATACCACCTATATGTCATTGGCTTGTATACTATGTGTCTATATCTTCAATGGCACTTATCTGTTACTTTTGTTCTACTCCCCAGAGAGTAGCAGCAACCACGGGCTGAATGTCACAGCTGTCCCCTGGCTGTACCTTTTCACCCAGTGGGATTTCGCTCACAGTTTTTCAACACTGACACCTTCCAGGATTTACTCACTCCTCCCATTGAGTATATATTTCTGTGCTCCCTTTTACCCATTGGAACTTTGGTTAAAAATTTAACATGACGATTATTTATCAGCGTGTTTAAGCACTTGGGTGTCTAAAACGGGTTCCATTTTATCTTGATGAAGGCATTCTAATTATAAATATATAAACTGGGATATTGGAATCTTTTCAGTTATCTCTAGTATACATGTTTCTATATAGAAGAGAAAACATTGCTGGATTGATGCAAATAGGCATGTGATGGCTATCAGCTCTGTCAAGTTTTGGTCAGGCACAGACAGTTATGATTTGAAAAGCTGTTTCTTCCGGTATTGATCCACTGTGAAACAGTGAAACAGACAAACTTGCTGAAGAACCTATCTGCAAATGGTGCTCTATAGTTTGTACCTGGAGGTAACTGCTCCTTTCTTGATTGAAGTGCCTAGTCTTGGATAAAGGAAACACTTGTTCTGATGCAGTCAGGACTTTCTTGGTATAATGGATTATTAAAACTACATAGTGATGGATGATTGCAAAAAAACTGAATGTTGGCAAAAGAGGACCACAGATGATCATAGACTCTGACAGCCACCTGTACAGAACCTTACATGACTGATCAGCTCTATCTGCGTCTTCCCATGGCTGGAAGTAACATCTGTCACTCCTCAGAACAGTGGATCCAGTAGATTATGAATGTAAGTCAGTAACCTAGTTCAAAAGTTATATAATACAATAGAATTCAACTTAATTGTCATTACATTTGTCACAAGTAGAAAACAATGAAATTCGCTCTCTGCATTAAACCATCCTCTTGGGGAGAAGTGGGCTGCCATTGCACAGCTCCCAGGGAGCAGTTTGGGGTTAAGGATCTTGCTCAGAGAGCCAGAGTGGCAGTCCTCAAAATGTAATAGATAGATAGATAGACAGACAGACAGACAGATACATATACATATTCTTAATAATATAGCATTTCCTAAGCTAATTCAGTCACTACTAAAGCAGCGCTCTCACTCTATATGCCATGTAACATCCAATCTTCCCTTCCTATCATCTCAGTCAATTCAACTGCTGCCCCATTTTATGTGTATTACTCTTTCTGCACGTATGCATACCTGCTGTTGCTTCTTCTAAGGACTTTCTTCCTTTTGCATCCACATGCTGGCTTTGACATCAGAGATGCTCTCATTATTTTCTAGACTCTTTGAAAACATTTTAGAAAGAACACTGAGAAAACTGTATTGATTGGACTGGAGTTAATAAAGAGAAACAAGTTGGGAAACAGCTTTCAAGCTTTTTCAGACAGAAAAATCTAAAGTAATTGTGGCATGCATTGAGATACACTTACTGAAGAATCAATCAATTATTTACAGCTCTAGTTTTTGAGCTGTAACAGCTCTACCAGCTTTGCATATCAAGAGATTGCACTTTTACTGAACCTTATCACCAAAACAGCTTTGTCAAATTGGAAGAAACCATTATTAAATTTTTTCCAAGTCCTGTTTTAAAGTATTTGTTGGATTTATGTCTTTTAAACACAGTCAGTCAGTGGATCAAACCATTCAATTATTCCTAATCCCAAGCCTTTAACAGTTTTATTGCATCAAACAGACAAGTTGGGGGTGGAAATGTGTTTCCAATGGAGAGGAGGGTTCTGCAGCTGGATTGTGAAATTGTTCTGATAAGGATCACAAATGGTATATAGCGATTTCTTAGAGAATCCCTAACATTTTGCGATGAGGAAATGAGAGGTTTAATAGTGATGTAGCATTTGATACTGTTGATCACTCCATTTTATTAGAACATCTGGAAACCTGAGTCTGACTTTCTGGTACAGCACTAGACTGGTTTAAATCCTACCTGAAGGACACAGACTTCTATGTGTTAGTATGGAACTTTAAATCAGAGACCAGAAAAATAAAATGTAGGGTTCCTCATATAGCATGTATTCAACATTTACATGCTACACTTGGCTCAGATTATAGCAAACAACCAGATCAGTTAACTATGCGGACAACAAACAGCTTTATATCACAAGTTCACCAGGTGACTAAAACAGATCAATATGTGGATGCACCATAATTTTCTATAACTGAAAAAAACAAAATTGAGGTATTAATCCTCAGACCAAAGGAGGATAGACCAGATTTAGCTCACAGCTTCAGCTGTTACAGCTAGAAACCACTGATTGTGGCCTAAATATTGGTGTAATGATGAACCCAGACCTGAACCTTCAGCGGCACATAAAGGCAGTTACTATATAAGCCTTTTATCACCTGAAGAACATTTCTAGAAATTTAGGAGTAATGTCCAAGCAGGATCTAGAAAAATTCCTTCATGCATTTATCTTTAGTAGAATTGATTACTGCAACAGTGTCTTCATAGGTTCGCCAAAAATGTCAATCAGAAAGCTGCAGCTGATCCAAAACACAGCTGCACTTGTTCTCACTATAACTAAGAAATTAGAGCACATCAGCCTTGTTCTGAAATCCTTCCACTGGCTCCCTGTAGCTCAGAGAATAGACTTTAAAATCCTTCTTAGTCTATAAATAACTGACTGGATCAGTACCTCAATGCATAACAGATTTTTTGTCAGTGTATCAACCTCCCAGACCCACTGATCTATTTATTTACTGGATTGCTGATTGCCCGAAACAAGTGAAGCCACCGTGCGCCATGCTGGTACTCCCCACTCCCATGGAGACGCGCAATAAAAAAGCCTACATGTGTAGCATTTGGCTGCAAAAACAAGCAGTCTGCCGGCTGTGGTAAGTCATTACACAGGTAAATTCTCTGTCAGTGTGTGCTAGGGGTGGGTATTGGCAAAGAAGTCACGATTCGATTCGAATCACGATTCACATGCCACGATGCGATTCTATCACGATGTATCACGATACTTGAAATATTGCGATGCATTGCGATATTTTCACTGAACACTGTAAGAAAAAGATGCAGCTGACTGAAAGCAACTGAATTCATACATAGCTGTATTTATTGAAATGACTTTTGGAGGTGTTGCCATGAAAA
>NW_015151192.1:67522-83752 GCF_000732505.1 Cyprinodon variegatus
AACTGTGTCAGGGAAGTTGCGGAACGGATAGGAGGGGGGAGGGCATTCCAAAGAGTCTGTCGCCAAAGGTCTTGAGTCTGGTACGGGGGATGGAAAGTAAGTTCTTGCTGGTGGAGCGCAGGGACCGTGACTGAGTGAGCGGGTGAAGAAGGTCAGTGATGTACTTGGGTGCCAGAGAATGAAGTGCTTTGTAAGTGAGGAGGAGGATTTTGTAGCTGATGCATTGTTTGATTGGCAGCCAATGGAGTTTCTTGAGGATGGGGGTGATGTGCTGCCAGGGCTTGGTGTGGGTTAACACCCTGGCAGCTGAGTTCTGGACGTACTGCAATCTGTCTAGGGTAATTAACATAACAATTTAATCAATACATGTATATTACATGCACATCATCAGTTTAGCGTTTATGGAACATCTGTATTATTGTGCTCCATTAACACATGGATTTTATTGTGATGGGTTTGTATAATATGTTATATTGCATGATTTATAGACTTCATTGACTATAATATCTATACAATGTGATGTACCTATTTTTTTTTACTTTAAGTTAGAGTAATCTACTTATTCAGCCAGTGTGTCTCAAAGTATTTAATCTTTATTTTAAAAGTCTTAATTCCCCCTGAAAATGAGATCATCATCTTTGTTCGATTCGGTAGTGCATGTATTGTTTACATTTTGACCAGTCTAACTAGGAAGTACCAATATGGTAGCCGGTGGCTTCTCTCAAACCCCGTACTATAAAAAGGTAATCAGTAATCCAGTGAATAAATAGAGATCTGTGCCCACACCACTCAGATCTTCTAGTTCAAGCCTACTCTGTCCACCCATAACTACAACCAGACATGGAGAAGCAGCATTTAGTTCCTATGCTCAACTGACCAGGAATAACCTCCCAGAAGACAGTAACAGTGCTGAAAGCCTGAGTTCTTTTAAGTCAAATTTAAAAACCCATTTGTTTAGAGCTGCCTTTGACTGTTTAAGTTAAAATTGGAAGTTTAAGGTTGTGATCCAACTGTTTTACTTTCTTTATCATGTTTTTTTTTTTTTTTACTTCCTTTTGTTCTGCTTTTATGTGGTCCAATTGATTAATTTTTTTTACAAATATTTTTGCTTTCTATCTTCTTTTTTATTATCTAATTCATTTAAAGCACTTTGAATTGTCCATGTACCGAACTGTGCTATACAAATAGAATTGCCCTGTCTATAAGAGTTCTTTCTGGTTTTGTTGTATATTTTAAGGTGAAAATTTGTTCTAAAAACCATAACTCCCTGTTTACTATTGATACAGTATCATTGTCTGCACCCCTGAACTCCACCCTTCAGGGTGGAATAGAGTCATTGATTCATCTCTTCATTGATCTGGGGTCCAGATCTAGAAAAAAAATTGAATACTCCTGGGTTTTGTTGATGTAACATGTCTGCTCTACACATAGCATTTTGTGTAAAAGCAAGAAAGGTCAGTAGTGATTTTATCTAACGCTAAAAATGTCTTCAACATGTTTGCTATGACCCTTACATGGCTTCTGGCAAACTGTATACAAGCCTGGTTCCTGCTTCCTTTGAAAATAATGCAGATGTGTATGGAATAACTTTCCTGTAAAAAGATTAACAAATGTGGGTTGTATAGTAGATTTCTATTTTAGGGCTGTCAGCTGCTTTTTTTTCCTTTGATAAATGCTATAATTACCTAACATGCCGATTAAGACTGACACACATCTATTTATTTAACTGGCAGTTGTGCCATAATTTTCACTATTATCTGAAGATGGAATAAACATTGTTCTGTGGGAATTTAAAAGCTTTGGGGAGTGTTTTATAAACCCACCTTGCTTTAAACTTCTTCAAAACTTTACCTCTAACCTGAAACTATTTGTCCACTGATGTTCTTCAACAAACCTTTTGACGTCTTTGCAGAATCACTGTTAAGAAGATATACTAAGATTAACTACATCAAGATCAGTGAGTTTTTCTTAAATTTTCAACTAATCACATCCCGTATTTCTCCTACCTATATGTTTTTTATCTTGTTTCACTTCTTCTTTGTTCAGTCTCTATCCTGTTCTCACACTCTTTCCTCTGTCGCCCACCCATTGTTGACTCCTACTATATTTTTTTCCCATCTAACTTCACTTCTGATCCACTTTATCTCCTAGAATGTCATGGAGAGCCATTAACATTCTCCGACTGTGCTGCTGTCTTTAACTCTTGTCGCAGTCGTTCCCTGTCTTCCAATTATGAGTCTCTCTGGCTTTGTCATCTTCTATCATTTGTGTCCTTTGAATCCTGAGTTTTATCCACTTCCCCCTTTTCTCTTTTATCTCTCTTACCGTGTGTGGCAGCAAATAGCTTGCCTGTCTATCCCTGTTTTGGTTTTTGTACGCAGCTGAGTGCACACTACGTGTAATCTGAGCCACTCGACTAATTTAGAGAACACTGTGTTCTACCCTCCATTGTGTCCTCGAAAGAGTGTGCTGGGATCAGTTATGCTTTTGTCCAATTTTACGCATTGTATTTTTATACCATTCAACACATGTTCATCTTTTAATGATATCTCTGGTAAAAATAACAGAATTCGTATTTATCCTATTTTAATATTATATTTATCTTATTTAACGTTAAGCTTCTTCGTATGTATTGAAGACATGCATTGATTTTGTCTTTGATGGGGTTTTTTGTGTTGTTTTTGCTGTATCACAGCAGTTGACTGACACATCTTTATCTTAAGGATTCAGTCTGACCGCCTGTGAGACAAATCACAACCCCACTGATCCACACACAGATGCTGAATAGGAATTACTTGGTTTCATATTAACAGTGCCGCACCGAATAAGCTCCTGTTAGTCTTTCTTCCCGCTGACTTTATCAATCAACTCACCTCACTTTTTTTTTTACTTCACTTTGAATATTTTTCACATATTTTTCCCTGAATTTATTCACTGAATTTGGGCCTTTTACCATAAAAAGGAATATAAGGAAACTGTGAATTTATTATGTAGATTGATGCATAACCGAGTACTACATTTAAAGGCTTTAAGTCTAGTTATTTTGTATGATAATGGCTTAATGTATAACATTTGAACCGAATCGAATTTTACAAAGGAATATTTAAAAATAAGCTCTTTTATTATACTATTCTGGTTTAACTCATCATGGGAAAGACTGCTGACTTGACAGATGTCCGTCAGACATTACAAAACATCCTCATGACAGAATGTAAAGCCAATAGGATTGGCTAGAAGCTAGATTGGATAGAAGCTGACCGTTCAGTGTGCTGCACTCATATCATCAGAGGTCGGTGGCAACTAATTACATCAAGTCAGCAAATGACTCGGCTACACAGTGGTGCAGTGGGTAGCACTGTTTTCTTGCAGCAAGAAGGTTCTGGGTTCAATTCCTGGGGTCTTGCATGTTCTTCCTGTGCATGTGTGGATTCTCTCCGGGTACTCCAGCTTCCTCCCACAGTCCAAGAACTTGACTGTTAGCTTAATTGGCTTATCTTAATTTTCCTTATGTGTGAATGTGTGAGCATCGTTGTGTGTCTTCATGTTTTTCTTTGTTGCCCTGCAACAGACTGGCAACCTGCCCAGAATGTACCCCGCCTCTTGCCGTTAGACTGCTGATAGTTTTTTGTTTTGTGCGATACTCACTTTACTTGAGTAATAACTTTTTAAAATATAAAAACTCTTACTTAAATCTATTTCTAATTATAGATTTAATTTGTTCATATTCTAAGAATTATTTTTTTTTTTATATAGCAAATGTAATAAACTAAATAAATGATCCAGATATTCAACACTTTTATGTTTCCTGTACAGAAAGTCTATCCTATTATTATTTTATAGGATGTCAGGATTATTCCAGATGGATTTAAAATGTTTGGCTACTCCAGGCACTGTGAGTAGCTTCACTGAATAATAAATAAGCTTATTTTAAGCAAAAGTGCTTTAGACAAAGACGCATAATTAATGTTTATGTCAAAATCAATGTTCCTTTTCGGTTCACAAGCTTACTTCACATCCTGAGAACCTACAATAAAATGTTGAGGTCAATCTGATAGACAGAAACGAATAAATGTTGTCAGTGGAGGTAATTTACACTGTATCCTACATACATAAATAACCTACTTGAGGACTATTTAATATGTTTTATGTTGAAAAAACAATCTGATTTGTAAAAGTGTTTCTGTGTTTATGTAACTTAATTTTGTTAACCAATTATTTTAATTATTTTGTTATCGTAATTAAAATACCAGAATTTGTACATAACTTTACTTTTGCCCAATTACATAATTCTAAACAGTAAACTGGATGCTTTCACGAGTTACTCAGTTCTTGAGTAATGTTTTTACTAAATATTTTTTTCATTTGTTTGAGTATTTTCTTGGATTACTACTTTTTTCTCTTACTTAAGTAAAAATATGATTGAGTAATATTTCTTTAAATTTTTTTGGTACTCTACCCACCTCTGTATATTATTTCATGGATACATGTAGTTTCTTATTAATAGAAAGCTGAATGGAAGGTGCATTGTGGTAGATAAAGCATGACAGCGGAAATAAGCAGAACCACCTCTGATCAAGCATTAAATGGCCGTTATTAGCGGATATCAGTCCCATAGAATGGCTTAAGACTGCGCCTCCTCTTCCTTCTAGTAGGTTTTTTATTGTTGATAATAAGCAGCATATCATTGATAACAGCCGCTTGTACATATTTAAAAAGAACTGAGTTTTAAAGCTTTACTTCAGATTAATTCTACATGTTTCAGTCATATGGATTTATTGTGTTGTTTAAAAACTGCTCAGCTGACAGGATGTGAAAATTTTCTGTTTTTATGTTGTTTAATATGAGCAACATGTGGATCAATTGATATAGAACCACTATATATGTTTTCAGACTGCAAATAAATAAATTACTTAATTATGTGGGCAAAAAAAAGAAATTACTTTAGGATTAGGATTATGATTCATTTAGTAATAACAACCTACTGAGCCTACTGGCCATTATATGGAACTAATAATTGCTAATAATGGCCATTTAATGGGATGATAACATCTGAAGCAGCGGCCAGAACTGCTGTAATGAAAGGCTTCTTGAAAAACCTTGCAGACATTCACAAGTTAGGGACTGAAGCCAGAGTCAGTGCTTCAAGAGGCAGTACACACACACACACACACACATCACAACATGAGCTGCTTGACCTTTTCAGAGACCTACCTCACCTATGAAATGGAGGACTTCAGTCAACAGGCTAAATCAGAACTTCCCATCTTTAATCATACTATCAACCACCTTCATGTATAACAAGTCTTTACTGACTGAAAGCAAGGAGAACAACATGTGACCTGCATATCTATATGGATTTAGTTGTTACAGTCTTTCTGCTGATGCATTTCCTGGAGATTATACTTCTGTTTCTATATCAAGCATGCTCAGAAGAAAGTTTAATGTTGCTGTAAATAAAACTCAATTTGACACATCTTTCTACTTTCAGAGAGGCCCTTGAAGCTTTATGGTGATAAAAACTTGCTTTATCTGAGAACGCATAGGCTTAAATTGGAGACAATCAGATTTTAGCTCAGTTTTTCTCAAGAGGGTTTTACATCATGTGGGTAAATCCTTTTATTGTTTCACAATTGAGGAATTCACTCTCTGCATTTGATCCATACCCTTGGGGAGCAGTGGGCTACTATTGTATGATGCCCATGGAGCGGTGTGCACAAGCGCACAGCTCTTCCCTTAGCAAAAAGTAGTATACTTGAAGTAAATTCTATTAAGAATACTTAAGCATAAGTTTAGAAAGTATACCGAACAATGTACTTTTAGTGTACTTGAAGTTTTGCTAAAGTAATACTTCTTCGAACTAAATTGGGACCTTTTTAAGTTTACTAAAGTATACTTAAGGTATACTTTAGTAAACAATAAAGTAAACAATAGTATAGTCAAGTACACCTGACTATACTATTGTTAAGTATATGAAATATAGTTTAGAATAAGTAAACTCTAAGTTCTCTGCCTGATTTTAAGTATGAAATTAGTGCACTTTTAGTATACTTGAATTAACTACTTTTTGCTAAGGGTAACCACTAGGCCAAACCCCCTAATCGTTCTATGAGTCCATGTCCCTTCTGAATATGTTCCATTGTAGCAATGTCCACATAGACTTTTTCATCAGTTAAACAAAAAAAAATAAATAAATAGACAAATGCATGGGTCAGCAAATGGGTCAGGAAAGCAAATAGCCCAGGGAAGCTTTCAGCTGTCTATTCGCACCTCAAGAGTAAATGGCACCTCTTCATGACCATACTGTCGACATCTTGGGCAGAGCGGATACGTGCTTTGAAAGGAAGCCATATTTTTCACAAGAAAAATGCAACACTGAACATAGGAGGATGTGGTTTAAGCTCTCAAATATTCTCAACCCTGCTTTAAAGCTTAGGTGTAAAAAAATCACAGGTATTTACTAACAGAAATGTAGGATATTCTACATAAATATGCTATTTATTATCATCTACAAACTGAAAGTTTCAATCTTTATGTTTTTGTTGCCTTAGAAATTACTAATTTGAGGCATGAGGCATGCATCTTTGCGCTATAGCAGAGCAGAACTGACTAGTGACTGTAGAGCTCGCCATTACAATGTCACTGTGACAAGTTATGCCTGTATACAATCTATATCCTACACAGACTAGTAAAATCCTATTCATAAAATTATGTTAACAAACCTTAACATCACTTGGTAAAAAAGGTGCTGAAGACGCTAAGAAAGTCATCTTGTACCATGGTGGCCTCTGTATTGTTTGAGAGGGAGATACAATAGGGGAGGGGGTTCATTTCACTACAGTCTGATCAATAATTATAGCTGAAAATTACACATTGTAATTTTAAAGCTCATCCCAGAGACATTCAATGAGCAGTCTCATTGAATGTCTCTGGCCAAGTAAGTAATTAACACCAAACAATAGACAATAGTGACCCAAAAGAGAGACTGGTGGGTCATTATTTTGCATTGAAGGTGAAGTCCACTTCAGAGTATTCGCCTTCATGTGCTTAAAAACATTAGTGCTTTAACTACAGGTTACTGAATAGTGAGTCCAGAGAATCAACAAAGACTCTCAGATAGATGTTTCGATTTGCCTTGACATGAATGGCTGACAATGTGTACAGGTCACCTGAAGAAACTAAGAATTAATCAGCGACAGTGGCGCTGGAGGTAGGAGTTTGTTCGTCAGAGGTAGCAGCTTGTAAGGCAACCTGAGGATTCTCTGGCTTTCAATGTCGATGTATCCATGGGCAAGACAGTTTACCTGCATTGCCTACTGATGGGTGTCAGCAAGTCCCAGGGCAGCTAGGGATACAGTGTAGCTTGCTGGCATCAATGTGTGAATGGGTGAATGACTGATTGTAGTGTAAAGCACTTTGGTCAAGTCTCCTGACTTTGTAAACGTGCTATATGAGCACAGGCCATCTACTATTTAATCTCAAAAGGGAAATGGAGATCCAAATGTGAAGACTGACTATAGGAGGCTATTAAAGCAACTCCTCTCCACCAACAGTTGTCTAAACTGCACGTTGATTTATGCAAAGGGTGCTCCAAACAAGTGCAAATACATACACTACACATCATAAAGTACTTTTAAGTAAGACCTAACAGTGTTATCTCTAGATTTTCTGCAATGCCTATAAATATGAGAATTAATTAAAACAAATGCTTGAAATACAATGTTCTTTATGCAGAACCATGTAAGATATTGGGTTTCTTTTTTAATTAAATTTCTTAGATTAATCCACTTTTCAATGCACCTGTTTTTATTAGGAGCATCGTTTTTTTGCTGATATTGCCCTAAAGCAACATTTCATACATGTTATTTCTTTACTATAAAAGATCCAACTTTTTCAAGGGGCGAGCAGGTGGAGCAGTGGTTAGCGCGTGCGACCCATGTTAGGAGGCCTTAATCCTCGATGCGGCCGACCCGGGTTTGAATCTGACCTGTGGTCCTTTGCTGCATGTCTCTCCCCCTGTCTCATACCAAACACCCCCTTCCTGTTAGCCTACTGTTGAAAAATGAGCCACTAGTGCCATAAAAACTCAACAAAAAAAAAGATACAACTTTTTCATATTCTAAAGCTGAGCAAGTTTGCCATGTAAGACATGTTGGGGTTTTTTTTCAGTGTGGTCGACCATCTGCTTTTAACAGATTGCCTTTCAGAAACAAAAAAGTTAGTTCACATGTCAGCATCTCTCATAAACTTCTTTAACAATGTTTCCCCCTCGGGTTGTTTTCTAGGCAGCTTCCAGGTGGTCTGTTAGGAAATGACATGCATAATTTCTTCCACATACCTCCATTGTAACAAGTTTAAAAAAAAAAAACTGACAATAGAATTGACAACCTAAGTCGAATAGTTATTAGGTAAAGTTATTTATATGTAAGCATTTTTGGTCATGTTTTCTTTGTAGAAATTTCTCAGTGATTTCTCTGAATTATTTTGCTTCTCTTCTAGCTTATACCTTTGGGGTTTTGTTTTGCTGCAAGTACATCAAAATCCTCTAATCTAACCATGTGTTGTCTGTGGTATTTATTCTGCGATGCTGTGATCCTGCAGGATGAAAGTACAGAGGAGCATCAATCCATAGTGCTGCTGTTACTCTGTGTGTGGGTGTATGTAGGAGTCATTGTAGTTCCAGGAGGTTTTCAGTCACTTTTACCTCAGGTTTGATCTGGAATGTTTCACAAAAGTCAACATCTCTTTGTTTTTTCTCTTCCCTCCCTCTCCCCTCTCGTCCTCTTCTGCAGGCGGATGGAGGGTGGTGATACCTTGCTGCTGATGTGTGGAGTGACAGATGCCACGGGGATTGATACATCACGGGAGGAAGTGAGACACGGATGTTATGTCGCAAAGACTCAATTCTGGTGGTAACAGAAATAGGCGGAAAAGGGCAAGCACATCGATCAGTGGGAGAGAAGAAGTGAGTGAGCAGATTTCAGATAGCGAGGAGAGACTACTCTCTAGATATTTATCTCTATTCACCCTCGTTCTTTCTTACTGAATTTGTTTTTTGTTAATCAGCTATAGAATTGCAATCCAAACTAAGATTTACAATTGCAAGTATTCTTTATTGTCTTAAACTTAAAGCAACTAGTAATAAGTAGAATCCCCACTATTATATTTCTGTTCCACACTTTCTTTCCGTCCCTAAAGTTGTGCATCATTTAAGATTACTGATTTGACAGAACAGGAACCAAATCTAGTATTTCAATTCCCATAATAATGATGCAATCAACTAGGGCTGCAATTAACTATTAATTTGATCGATTTATCTAGCTACTATTTCTTTTTATTAATAATGGGATAGCAAAAGGTTCCTTAAAGGCATACTATGCAACATTTTTCAGTTAATTAATGTGTTCCATAACATTTTGGATGATTAAATGAGTCATTTCAGGTCGAAAAAAGGTTTTCTCGGCCGCCCTGGTGGTCTGTAGGGGAAATACCGTACTTGCAATTGCAGGAGCCCTCGGCCCGCACCCACAGGCTCAGAAGTCTCGTCGGTGTTGCTTTACGGCGAGAACTTGGCTAACTAGAATCTTTGTTATTTAGACACATGCATAACAAATAATGTATAAAAACATGCTAAATTTTCAAACTCGAAAATTGGAACAAAATAGTCACTTACCGCAGAGACATGGTGATTTGTTGCGTTTGCCTGTCTGCTAAACTCAAAACAACCGCGCCTGGCTTGACGGAGAAACCAGGAGAACAGCTGAGCATATTTACGACAGTGCACTTTTACTTTCGCCCTCTGGGGGGAGCCTCGCTGGAAAATCAACACCGGTTGCATAGTGTACCTTTAAAAGAAGATTCCTCACAGAATTTAAACCAGGTGATAATAAAATTTTTACACTTGAGGAGTTCTGGATAGAGCATATTGGCAGATGAATAAGGTTTTTTTTATTCTAATTTTAAATATTTATATTTTCTTTTACAATTTTTGTATTATTACTGCTCAAAGTATGTTCCTCTGTCAGCTACAGGCATTCCAGCTAACAATTAATCGATTACAAAGAGGGAAATAATTATGATTAATCCGATAATTGTCTCGGACCTAAAATCAACATTGAACACAGTGTTTTTATAAAGGGCTACCATCAGGCCATTAGAATCCAGAAACCACTTAAAATGAAATTGTGAGTAAAGTAAGGTATTCTACAGCAACCTCACACTGTACAGTTATGTACAGTAATCAGTTGTCATAATTTTATACTGCAGAAAAAAATACCCCAAATATTTGACTGGGTTCCATATCATCAGAGTTGAATTTCTGTTATTTAAAGCTGAGTAACATTTAAGTGAAAGCTAAAAAGAGACTTCTTTAACAATCTCACTTTTGTGCTAAACTTTGTTAACATATAAAAAAGTCAAATGTTTGCTATAAGAAAAAACTATTTTTAATTTGTAATAATTTTTCAAAGATATATTACCAAAATAGCAAATCTCAAATGTGTTTAAACTTGTTTTCTCTCAAAAAAAAAAAGCTGTCAGCCAATATCCTAGCCGCCCTCCACTTCCTTATCTCTCAGAGCAGATTAGTGCAGCGGTAATTTGTCCCCGCGGTGAAGTGCAACGAGACAGCAGTGACATCTGTGCCTTTCCGAGGCTTTGGTGCCACGATCCTTTATGATTCTCTAGCTGGATCTGTGTGGTTCCCTCCAGGAAGTCGGTTAGAATGCCTTGTGCTGTCACAACATCAATTATGATCTACAGAGGATGCAAGAGGTTAGCATAGGCATACAATTATTCTCTCCACAGGCTGCTTCTAATCCTTGGTTGTAAGCTAATGAACTCTCGGTTTTCATGCCAGGTTAAAAGCAAAAGCTAAATGATTAAATGTAAACAGAGAAAAACTGGCTGAACAACAACTTACTATCCTGCAGGTTTAAATAAATGGTTACATATCTGGTGACTCAGAATCTTTATTATATTATTTGTATTTTTTACTCCAAGTTATTTTCATTTCCCCCCCCCAGTAGATTCCTTTTCTCTTCCTCGTATGCTTTCCTCTTCATCCTGCTCCTTTCAACTTCTCTGTGATATATTGCTGCTTTATCAGACCAGTTAAAGGGTTTGCCTGCAGTGCTGTTTAGTTTTCCTTGAACAATGCTGATGACTTTGCTCAGAGGGGGAAGATAGCAGGCAGGCTGTCTGTTATGCACTGTTCTTAGAAAAGTGATTGTTTTAAACCTATTTCAATAGCTTTGAGTCTAGTGTTGCTACTAGATTTCTTACTAAAACCTCTTATGCTATTTAAACTATTATTCATCCAAATGGTTTATTTTTATTTGGAACACACTAGCCTCATTAAAAGCATTACCCTAATCTTATCCTTACGCTGCCCTGTGGTTTTTGGTGCGGAAAATCAATTCATTTGAAAGAAATGGCTTAAAAATTACATTCCAATAATACACCCGCTCAGATGTTTTTATTCCAAATTAATAAAAAAATGTAAATGCACCAGGTCGTAGAGATTCAGCCTTGTTATATATCGTTTCATTTTAATGTGTAATCATCAGCATGTTTCTCAAAACAGCTGTGTTTAAGCTGCAAAATAAAAAAAACTAAATTCCTGAATTCTGAATTCTAAACAAAAATGTTTTGTGTCATTAGACCAAGTAGCCTATTTTGGTTATTACTAATCAGCTGTTTGTGTGATTTTTGTTAATAAATTAATCTCGGGAGTAATTGTAGTCCATTATCTTTGCAAGCAGACAATAATGTAAAGAAAGTTTGTAGAAATTCATATTGAAAAAAGAGTAAATGAACTTTTTTTTCAGATTTTTTTTAATTTATCCTTGTTTTTGATGTATTTCTTTTTTTTTCCATTTTTATCTAGTTTACTTCCTTATTTGGCTTTCACAAATGTTATAGTTTCAATTCTTTTTTTTTTTATTTTCATTTTTAGATTCAGTTTTATGAATTTCATTCTTTTAACAAATCATTATATAGATCACATTCTTTTCATTTCGACCCATTACAAACGCTCCCTTTTATTGCTTACATTGACCAATATAAATGTTGCTTATCTTGACTATGCAGCCCAATAGATTTTTGTCTTCCCTCATCACTCCACAGGAAGGTCCTTCCCACTAAGTATTTGTAATAAAGGAAATTCATAAAAGTCAATTTAAAAAAGAAAAATGTAAAAAGTAAAACTTATTTATTAAAACTTATTTAAAGTAAAACTTACTTAAAATATATTTAGAAAAATGAAATGCAAACGGGAAAAAATCATTAAGAAGTTTTGTATTTTTTTTATTTTTTTTTCAAATGTCTATTCATAAACGTGTTCTTTGCTTGCAACAATAATTGAACAAAATTTACTCTATATTCATCTCAGAAATGCTGAAAGTCTTGGATTTTAGACAGCCATCTTGAAACTACAACATTTTCAGCTCCATCCATAGATTTTCTGTAAGAGTCAGAGTGGGACTCTGGATGGGCCAGTCTAAAATATTTTCATTTCTTTCATTCAGAATGAACATGCCAGAAATATGAAAATATTTTTAAACCCAACTTTGACTGAATATTTAAGAGCTAAAAGAGAACTGGAAAAGTTTAGTGTGATCTGAAATCAACAGTGAGAAAGATTAATAATGTGTCTTCCAATGTCTAGCTATATTAAAGACCGGTTAAAGTAGAAATAAACAGGTATTATTAGTTTGTTGCACCGCATAAATGTTGTTTTATCAATCATCCATCTGAATTTGAATAATTAAAAACAATTGTGACATATATTGACCTGGGGGTACCAAACTCCTCAACAAGACAGGAAAAAGTTACTAGATTTGCCACCAGCTACTTTTTTGAAAAAAAAAAAAAAAAATGCGGGTGGGCCAGAAAAGCTGTTAAAATAGGTGCTCAGTTAGCAGCAATGCATAAGTGGCCTTGCTTTTATACTGCTGGCCCAGCAGGGGTCCGACCTATGCTAAAGGCAGCCGAGTATCGACAAGAGGCTGCCCCTTTAGTCACACCCAAAAACGTCCTGAAACACCGAAATATTGAAACCTACATTTATTTCCAGAACCACAATGGAATCATAAATGTTAGGGGGCGTTTTAAACATGTAGATCAATACATTTATGATGTGCTTAGAAAAAAAAAATTGGGATAATCGACTCAATCAGTCTTCAATTAATCCTTTCAACCTTCCAGATATTCATTAAAGAAAGCAAACTGAGCTTTATTCATTAGGAAATAAAGACTTGTTATAAATAACACCCCTAGGTTTGCACAGTGTATTTGTAATCACAAGAGGTAATGGTTTGAATTTATTATTTTATTTCACACATTCTTGCTGAGATGTTAATTCGTATACGCTCTCATTTTCCCAAACAAAAAATGGAAATGACAACACTTACATTAATTGAAAAGTACAAATATCCCCATGGTGAAAAGTATGTTGTGTGAATCAATGAGTAAATACCATATGGTCACACTTGGCTTCTTAATCTTGCAGTTCCACAAACCCACTGCCTGCTGAACGGTCTCATAAGGGCCTAGGGCCATCTGCAAACATGTTGGCTCCTTAAAACACACTCTGAGCCATACAAAAACTCAAGCAATCACTGTCAACCATTCACTCTCCATGCCTACGCATCATAAAACACATCTCGGCAGTTTCCACAGTCTGTCAAGATTTTCTTCCTGTTACAAGCGAAGACATATGTGTGCACACACACACACACGTCAACACCCACGCACCTACATGCAGGCTTCTCGGCCTGTCCTGGAAGAGGTTTGTAAGGTGCTAAATAACCGTTTACTGAGGAGTAAAGGTAAATTTGGAGGACAGGTTGCTCTTTAACACATTTGTGAACATGAGGGTGTAAACATCTAAGCTTTTTCTTCCAGCTTGTCTCCATTAGTTTCAATGCTAGTGGTTACACACACAGTTGCCCAAACCTCTTATTATGACTGTGGACAATGTTGATAAATTAGTGTGGTTCAGGAGAAATTGCTACAGGGATCTTGAGAGGAAAGATAGAAGTACTGAGTGGGAGGGTTGATGGATGCATCAAAGGTGCAGTTGGTGATTAAGGGAATGTAAATGCAGAAGTAGTGTGAAAGAAATGAAGGAATTGAACCAACAGATTGTAAAATAAACCAGCACAGGGGAGAGCGGGAAGAAGGATAAGGCAGTTCAAATAATCAGACTTTCTTTTCTTTCCATTTCTTCTCTCCACAGCTCAGACTGATCATCAATTCTGATCTAACAGATGGTGGAAGCCCAGTGAAAAAAAAAGAAAAACACCTTGAGTGGAACCTAGCAGATACTCGAAGAGATCCGTACCTTTTGGCAAACAAACCGGCACTGATTGGGTGGGTGCAGAGGGCTGTGGGCAGCAAGCCATGGATATGAGTGATCCAATTTCCAACTCTAAATTAGAAACACTTCAATTCTGTGTTCTATCAGGCAGGAGATGTGGCTCGATATCAATAAACAACTTGGGACAGCTTGGGTTGCTGTCTAAGTTGAGATCTCTTCGTCAATGTTATTTTGGCAGGAAATGAGAGGTTTAACCCCCAAACTACAACTTGAGACTGTTTGCAGCTAGCAACGCTTTCTGTTCTATGTAGTATGATAGAAAACCAAATTCCTTCCATTCCTCTCCCCCTATCTGTGAAGTTGCCCTGCCCTTGAATGTTCTGCTGATCAATATTAAAACTCATTAAGAATAATCCCACTCAATGCTTTGTGCATTGATAGTTAACAGGCAGCGTTAAATCAGGAGTCCGGAACCCTCCAGTGTTTGAAGAAGTGACTATTCTTCTAAGGAATGGGTGACCCAGGGAGGACTCTACTCGGTGGTTTTGGCACAACCACCTCCTCCCTCGAGGTCGGGGGTCAAATAGGTTGGCCAAGCAACAACCCACTAGACTTTAACCAAACCCTGCCATGGGGAATAGGAGGCATTGGCGGTGCCAATGCAGCAGCAATGAGTTTGGATTTTGGTTTGGACAATACAACAACTCAGGAGTCGGTCACCACAACCATGATCAAAAAGAAAAACTGGCCAGCTCTGCTGATCCTGGTTATCATCGCACTGACGATTGGGGGAAACATTCTGGTCATTCTGGCTGTGTCTCTGGAGAAGAAGCTTCAAAATGCCACCAACTTCTTTCTGAGATCACTGGCTGTAGCAGACATGCTTGTAGGCATCCTGGTCATGCCTATATCCCTCATCAACATCCTCTATGGTAAGTACGGAATATTCTGAAACCTACCTTTAATGTGCCACCATATTGATGTGTATTTGTCAGAGTGTAATGTGATTTTAAGTGAGGTAATCTCAGGATATGAAAAAGTCCCAATGTTGGATAGTGGAAAAATATTTCTCCTTAAATGATCTGAGTTTAACTATTTCTCTGTTAATTAATTTCCTCTTTCAGCCAATGATAACACATCTTTTAACTTTGACAATATTGCATCAACCCAATTAAAAAAGTTATTTTTATAGAAAATGTGGAGTTCATAATTTTTTTTTTTAATCTGAAGATTTAAAGGCTGTTTTTTTTCTATCTGATAAAAATGACCTACAGGTATATTAAACCATTTTCTAATTAAGTGGATATGACTGTATAATACATTTCAGCTCAGAGTTAATACTGTAGCAGTAACACTAATTTGAAATGTATAATTAGTCATTTTAAGTATACATTTCCCACCGTAAGCACTGGCTCACTGTATATTGTGATATTTTTCCCAGTTATCAAAATTAAACCTATAGATAAAAAAAAAAAAGTGCTTTAACTGTTAATCAGAATCCGTGTTGTTTGGAGTTTGGATCAGTCAACGTCTTCCACTTTGACTGCCACAACCACACAAATGCTGTAGTTGCTGCACAGCATGATGTATCAGAGTGGCAGTGTGGTGGTAGCCCTCATTTCCCCTCATTGTTTTAGGTAAAAAAAAAAAAAATTTTTTTTCAAATCAACTGGAAGGTCGATATTTTATCGGGCACCCGAAAAGCACGATATATCGCCAAATCAATTTAGCAGCAGGCAACACATCAGGTTTTTCTTTGTTCCACGGCCACACAACAGAGTTTTCACAACTCCGGCCTCTTCCTGAAACTCAGAGAAATTATGCAATGTCATGGAGAAGAGGCAGGATTTCTGTGAGTTTGGTGTTTTCTCTTCGAACAACGTAAGGGGGCAGCACTACACGTCCTGTTGGGG
>NW_015151192.1:84572-101042 GCF_000732505.1 Cyprinodon variegatus
AATGAAATAATAAATATCCAGTAACATTTTGTGATTATTTCAGCTAAGCGCTATCTGTTAGCTTGATCCTTTGAATGGCACCACCACACCTTAGTGTCAACTGATGTCTGTTATTAGTAGTGTAGAATGATCAAATGAACACTGAGGAAACACATATCTAGATGCATATTGAATAGAAATAGTTGTGTTCTGCCCACTCAGTTTGTTTTAGAATCACATGATTTTGCTGTTTTAGAAACTCCTGTAAGGATGCATGTCCTTACCTAAAAGTTATGTAAACTTATGAGAAGTGTTTTTTTTACCAGCAGTAGAAAGTAGTGCTCGATGTTTTCAGTGATTTAAAGATGTGAAATCTGTATGAAAATATGGAAACTGCTCTATCAAGAATTGATAGAGCAGTTTGACATGAAATTAGTCAAATATTCTGTGATCAAACATAGTTTACTAGTAAAAACATCAGTTCTCTCCTGAACCAGATAGATCCTTCTCAAAAGATTGATTTTTTTTTTGCAGAAGCCTATTTTAAAAGAGATGGATTTCTGCCTATTAATCTGAGCCAATATTTAAATAATCTTCACAGCAGATTTCTACCACAACTCCAAAGCACACACCCACTCACCAGCTGCTGCCAGCACACTGCGACATGTGTGCTGTGATCATTTCAAAATATTTTTCTATGTAATTATTTCAATGACTATTGCTTCTAGGAGATTGCAGCACACTGTTATTTAGCAACTGATTTGACTTTCAGAGAATGCCAGCTTGGTAATTGCAATATCATCACAGTCTTCCGCTTGTGGTCTTGGTGACGGTATCTGAGCCAATATTATGCATGAACCCTCCTTTTAGTGTAATAGGATTTTAGTGTTGTTATTTTCTTCATTAGGAACTGAGTGGATTTCTTTGCTTCCCAGATGTGTTTCTTCCTGAATAGGCTACCAGCTTTCCTCCTCTAAAACCTCAGCCAGGTCTCAAATTTAACAAGTAGAAGAAATGTACCTTTAAATGTCACCATCACTGTATTTATCTTCTGGCTGAAGGAGGAGAAAACCTTTTCTCATTGCTATATACAAACACATGTCAACCTTTTGCAGCTTTTAGAAACTGGAATTGGTGTTCTTGTTGACAAAACTGCCTTTAAGTTAACCCTTTTTTGTGCAAGTCAGTGTGTTGGGTTTAGCTGATGTCATATTAGAACATATTCATGAACAAGGCCTCAGTTGTTTGCTATTTTGAGTGCAGTGGTGGCATTTTTTATTACATTAACAGCATCAGATTTATCTTTCTGTTGACAATTATCTTTAGTTATGAGCTGAAGAAGTTAATGACTGAGAAAAGGCTAAATAGAGTCACCAAAATGTGAGCTATATCCCTTTTGGGATAGGACTGTTTTATCAACATTTAGCACTAGTGGTGGGACTACTGTAGGTGGGATTGAATTTTCTAAATAAATCAAGGTCCATAATTAATCAATCACAATTGCATTTGATTGCAACTAATAGATTTTGTAATAAAAGCTGTATATTGTCACACAAATGAGCATACACAGGACCTTTTTAAATTTTTTTATACAGTTAATAACTGCTCTCACCACACACTATATTTATCATAGCATATGTGACTGGAGTCCCAAAGCAAAGATATCAATTATTTTAAAACCAGAAATAAGTATAAGTAAGTGTTACTTTTAAAAGAAAAAATTAGATTGTTCATCAAAGTTACATACATTTTTTCTGTTTTGCTTCAAAGTATTTACCATTTGAACAACACCAGTGATTTGGTCTTTTACAGTAATTCACAATATGGGTTTTCAGATAAAAGACTATAATTGCCCCTTTATTTAATTTTGTAGCTTGCTCAGCTCTGATTATACCTACTCCAACAGGGACAAAAATAAAGCAAGTGGTGGTAATAAAAAGACGGTAATAGAAATGCTTCAAAATGGGTGGGGTGGAGTAGAGCTGGGCCAACTGGAGCCAGTGGAAAAGGAACAGGCATGGACAACAATTTAAGCTATGATGAAAGCAAAATTTTACCTTTTGGTCATGATGGCATTTTTTAATTCAAACTAGTTAGAGAGAAGGAAAAAACTGAGACCAAAGTGACTTTTGCAAGAATTTATGAATTGAAATGAAGTGATTGTACTAAACTGAATTCAATTGAATTGAAAATCTTAGCAGAAAAAGACCACAATTAAGAAAAAAGACTTACTCATTAAAAATATTATTCTTTTAAAAGCATGAATTCAAATGCCGCTGTAGTTAAATCTAACACTTTGCTCTTCATTCTGCTTCTAAAAACCACCTTGCAGGGTAATGGGTTTTGCCTCATCTTCTGCGATGAAGATGCTAAGCAGAAGTTTCTAGACCTGTCCCTTTAAACCTGTCCATAAACAGGAACCCATCTCTTTGACCAATGAGATGCTGCATGTCCAGATGAAGGTGATCACCTCATCGTCTCGGCTACAAATGCCACATTTTGTCTATCGGTCATCCTACAACCGGTCCAGTCTACACATAAGACACTTCCTAATTCTGCTCTTCACATATGGAAGATCTACACATTTAACAATTCGACAATTCTGATCATTTATTAATTACTGTTATTGTGTGTTAATAGAACCAGCTTCTCTTGAACCTTAGTATGACCACAAACTTTATACGGTTGCATTTCATATCTAACCTGTCATGTATTTCTCCTTTCCACAAAACCCTTTATTAATTGTTAATTCTTAGTATGGAAACATCTGCTACATTTTACAACTTGTATAACAGAATCATTTTACAAGTTCTTAGTTTTGTCACTGGTACATATTGTCAGAAAAAGTTTAAATCTGAATCATTGTACAATATATCACTCCAGTATGTAGAGCAGCCCTCTTCTTTATTTATATCTTCCTCTTTTTAAGCAACTTCAGAGGTCACATTTTGATTTTACCTCCACAGCCCAGCAAACCTTCTACAGACCTCCTTTCTTCATAAGCCATGTCCATAGCAAGAGTTGAACCCAGTTGCTGCAGGAAGCACTGCTGAGACTAGGGTGACACATCACTTCCTCTTTCTGCTCCAGACAGTCAGTTATGGCACTGGATGTTAATGCCTTACTTTCCAATTATAAGGATTTCTTTGTTAATTATTCATGTGAAAACATAATTATGAAATCATGAGCTGATGTCTCTGCCATGGAGTTTGGAGTCTAGTTATCAAATCCCAGAGAAAGGTATACTGTACATATTATAGATATAGCACAGGTCATTTTGGTCTAAATACATTTTTACATATGATAAGAACAGAATCATAAAAGCACATCAAACTGCTTCACAATTAATTTCTCATATTGGTGCATCAGGCTCAGGGCTATGGAGACTGGATTCCAAGCAGTTGCATCTGGGGTGACGCCCTACTTTCCTCCTTTGCCGCCAATTCTTTCCTAATGACCATCAGTAATGGCTTTGGATGTTTCATGTCTTGCTTTATAACGTCATAGGGAGATCATGTTTAAATGTCAAAGCTATATCTATTTCTATATTCAAAAATATCCTGTCTTAAAATTTGTGTGTTTTTTTCGTTATCTTTTGCAGGTCAGTTAGTTATACGTCAGCCTGTACACCTAAATTTGGCCAATCACATATATTAACGGTCATCTGTCAATCAAATTGTTTGGGTCATAGCATCTCGATTCATATGTCGCAGCTAATATATGCGACGGTTGAAATAAGAATCTTTGCCTGGCTGCTGTTAGCCTCGGAGCTCCGCTGGTTGCCCGCTGTCCCCTCAACTTCGGAATTTTTTTTTTAAAAATCACGCATTAAATGTGCAATATAGTGACGCTTAAAAGTATAATGTTCTCGCCTCAAATTATCTTAAAACTTACTTTTATTGAACAACAGCAACAGAAAAAAAGAACTTTTAACTTAATACTCTGAGCTCTGTGAGCGCTCAATTGAAAGTAGACGGGGTAGACTCATCCACGACCTCCAACACAAAACTCTCCTCCTCTTGCATGTTTCTTTGACAGCGTCGTTAAGCTAAGTCACCAATTTAGTGCTACTTGGTCCCAATGTAATTTCCCAATGGGAGCGTACTAGCACTAAGTTGGTAACGGGTTAGCAATGATGCTTCCGAGAAACCGGGCACAATCAAACTTGCTGGCAAACCTTCCGCCTCAACATTACCGCCCTCTTGATACACAACCAATCAAATTCAATCGTGTAAATGTGTCATGCCCCAGTCGGGAGAATTCGGAACTGCAATGTTGGAACAGCCGTTTCCCTACGACTTTAACTTGGTGGGCTTCTATGATAATTCTTTGTGGGGAAAGAAGACTGACTTCACCTTTACCTGACATTATCTCCAGATACACCTTAGACAAAAACAGCCCATATAACCTTGCCTATACGCACTCATATCTAAGGGCAATTTAGCAGTCATATTTTTGTACAATGAGAGGAAGCTGAGTACCTGTTGATAACAACACATGAACTTGGTAAAGATGCAGACTTCATGCAGAATGACCCGAGGCTGTTATTGGGACTGTGCACCAGTTTCAAAATACCAACTAGGTCAGTCATTATTTTTAAGCCCTGAAGATAAAGATCTAGACCTTTGCTTTTTTATCTGCCTTCCAGCACTTTTGTATCCAAAGCACAATTTGTCCAGCCTTCAATATCCAGCCATTGCTCCTTGGCTGTCACGCATCCCTCAGGAATACTAAGCAGGTCAGGGAAGGTTGATTGCTGCTTAATGGGCCGCGTATGGTCAACAGACACCCTAGCTCCCTCACACTGGGCTTGTTTTGTTGCTTCAAACTGCAGCTCCTGATTGCTCACAGTGGTAATCAGTGTTTCCCACAAACAAACACACAGTTAAAGAAGAAAAAAAAAATCTGGAAAATAGAAAGAGACATGTCTGTCTTTCTATTCCGCAAACAGATTCCATTACCAAGACAGATAGCCAGTCCTGCTCTCAACTCATTAATACCCACATCACAAAAAGAGCTATAGCCTTTGCAATGAGCTCACACACACTTGAATACAGCTCAGATCTATACTTGGAGCGTTATCCATCAGGCTGCTAGCTGACTGCACTGATCGGCGGGGCAGGCTGAAAGATAGAGCCGACATAAACGTAAATACGGAGAGACACACAACTGTGAATTGTCTGACATAATTTAATTGTAGTAGCAATATTGATAATGATTAAAATGATAACTATCACAATAAAACTTTATGTGTAAGTTAATTTAACCATTTTTTATTTAATTTCTGCCATACACAGAAAGCCCCAGTCTATGAAAAAATGTCCCATCCTTTCCCACCATATGCATTCTGGTAATGAACAACTTAATATCTCTGTGTCAGCACATTAATCAGTTTGTTCATAATGTAAATGAGTGGATGAGGCAAGATTTCCTCAAGCTTAATGCAGGTGAGAAAGAAATCCGTATTTTTGGTATCTGAAATGCACGGATCAAGATTAATGCTCATTGGACTCAAAGGGGCTAAAGACCATAAAATATATATGGAACCTGTGTGTTGTTTTAGACTGAGATTTAAGTTTTGACACCCCATAAAGTGTTAGTCAATCACATTTCTATCTCATAAAGGATTTGGGATTTTTGGGGGGCTCAAAACGTTTTGCAGCACCAGACTATATGGTCTTTGAAATACTTTAATCAGGCAGCAGCTTTTCCAAAAAATGTGTTGATAGGAGTAACTCAGTTCAGACACACAACTTCAAATCAAATCATACAAATCCTTTATTGTCCAACAATAAAACTCTCTGCATTTAGCCAATCCTCTTGGGGAGCAGGGGGCTGCCGCTGTCAGCGCCCAGGGAGCAGTGTGGGGTTAAGGGTCTTGCCCGGGGACCTAGAGTGGAAGTCGATGGGGGTGGGGCTTGAACTCAGAACCTTTGGGACCCAGGCACAATCTTGTAACCAATAGGCAACCACTCTCCCAAGCCAAAGTCAATAAATTAACCAAACCACTGCAGAAAAAAAAATAATAATAGGATTTTGGGATATATTTTTGGAGTCAAACTGTGAATATGACAATTTTATTTTATATTGTGAACCTACTGGGTGTTATAAGTTTTTTACTGAGAAAGCGTTGGAGTACATTTCTGACTGGAATGTCAAGTAAGAACAATGTAGCCTGCATAATCAATGCTCCCAGGACCAGAACTAACCTATGTGAGATGCCATTTGTGTTTTGTGTCTCTCAGCTCTGGATAAAAATCCCTGAAAACCTGAGATGTATAGAAATTGTTGGTTCCTTTAAGTCAGGACTGGAAATACTTATGTTTGTTCACTACAGCATTTGAGCAAAGAATCTGACTAAATAACTAAAACATCTTTTCATCTTTAATGTCTGTTTTTTTTAGATCATTATCTTATTGTAGTTTTTTTGCATAAACTTTATTGTGTTTCTGTCTTTCATTTAATGTCCAGTGATTTCTGTGTCATTGAGTGGTGCCATATATTTAATGTACCCTTGCCTTGCTCACTTCATATGCTGAGTATATCTGTTCCCACAAGTAAACTTAACAGATTTAATCAGAGAGGTTTAGATTTAAATAAAACTGTCTTTATATAGGTAACTTGAAATGTCTGCCAAAATAATGAGCCATTTTTTCCAAAAATCAAAATATTGTTTTCAGACAGCGCTGCTCCTATGCTGTATGAACCAGAGTTAAGCCATTTAGCGGCCCAGGACCAGTGTGGCAGGCCTAGAGCCAGTACCGCTGCAGTAGCTGTCAGCTTTCTTCCACCATCTTTTTTTCTGCCTTGGGCACCTTGTCTCACTGTTCCTGGCAGTCTTTTTTTGTTGTTGTGCTGAGCCAACAGCTAGCTCAAGGCTAACACTTTTGGTACCTGGCACAGAGCTCAACAATTCTTTTTGTACAGCTGCAAGCTTTCAATAATAAAACTATCCCAACATGGATTTCCAGTCTTTAAAGAATCTGGACATCAACAGCATCAACACGGCATCCACACATTGTCCTATACAGTATAGTTACAATCAGCCTGCTCAATTTGCCTTTCATATCCTGTCAGTCAGGACAGGAACTTTTACTTTGGGACAAAGTGTGAAGGTTGGTGTGTCAGTGACAGACAAGTCTTGTAGATTGATTGATAGTTGGCATCTCAATAGATTTGTCATTCCTCTCCTTACACACCAAAAACAAATTCCAGATGGCTTTAGGGACCTAAAAAAGATCAAAATAACTTATTCTTATCTCAAAGATCTTCTCTCCTCATTTACATCATATGTATGCTCTGATCTACCTCAAAGTGTCTTCTTAAAGCTCCCAGGATGAAGCTTAGCATAATGGGGGACATCACACTTTTTGCTTAAATGCTTAATTGCCTTCTAGTCAATGAGTTGATGCAATCAACTGGTTTTCCTTAGATAGAAATTTTTAAAGAATTTGATTGTATGATCTGGTGAACTGTAAAGTGCCTTGAGATGACATGTATGGCGAATTGGCGCTATATAAATAAACTGAATTGCTTCCAGTCTATAGAATACCTTACAAAGGTCACCTGAGGGCACCGCACACGATTGGAAAATTTCAAACATTAAAAAAAAGCCTTTTATTGAATTTGTCTTCACCTATTGCATTTTATGCTCAATTTACATTCTTCAAGTGTCTAGTGCTTTTTATTATTATCAGTGTTGCGCTTTGAGATGTCTTTAAATATAAGTTGCATAACAAATTACATTTATTATAACTATATTAATATAGATACATCCAACTATGTGGTGAAGGCCTCACAGATTTTTAAGAACTTCAGTGTACAAACAACATCACAAAGACCAAGGAACAAAGTGGAAAGATGAAGGTAGAGAGGTTAGATTATAAAATAATAGCCCACTCTTCAAAGATCTCACAGAGCTCTTTTCAATCCATCATCCAAAACTAGATGAGTATGGCACAAATACAAACCTTTTAAGACATGCCCTTCAACCTAAACTGACAGGCCATGCAAGGACAGCATAACACAGAGAAGCAGCCAACAGGCCAATGGTTGCTCTAGAAGAGATGTATGTGACACCATTATTAAAATTATTCGGCTTGTTTTCAAAATAAAAGCCTATAAAAACTGAGCTGCTTCACTTTAGCAGGTACAGTTAGCTAGATACAGCCAAGGAAAACAATGTTGGAGGCTGAAAAGACTTCCATCCGGACTTCAGCCATATACTAGCTACAACCCGAACTTCAACTAAATGCTTCAGATTCTGTGTAACTTTAATTTACTAGCACAAATGCTCTTTATTCAGTCTGATTTATCTATTTTGCAGAAAATAAAAGATAAAAAGTCAATCTTTAGATGTGCAAAGCTGATAAAAACATACAACAAAAGACTTGCAGCTGTAATCCCAGTTAAAGATGGTTGAACAAAGTATAAATCATCAAAAACAGGACAAACACGAAGTGTGAAATACACTAAAGTTGATTCAACATTTCCAAGGATGTTAGCAGCCGGTGATATCTGTCTGGCATTTTCTCCCACAAACAAATCCATATTAGGAGAGCACGAGACTCCATCTTGTTTACCTTCACAGGAGACACCTTGTAGTTCAGAAGCCTTTAATCAAATTGTCTTTATTAGATTTGTCTTGTGTGATGCATGTTCATTCTTACCCCAGAAAGGTTAACCATCATTGAATAAGAAGATGAATGACAAAATGACGGCCCATTTATTTTATGCAGAGATATTCTTCCTGCTTTTGTATAATCCTTACCAGTATCACTATATTGCCATCTCTGTTTTATTAGAAGTAAGATGTTTTAAAGGGAACTGATGCATTTTAAGTTTTGCATTTATTCATCTGATATATTTGTGATAAAAATAGCAGAATACCTAAAGAAAAACTGAGTTCTGCCTTTTTGATTGTATTCAAATAGGAAGAGGACAGACCTGAGACAGAGCTAATTTGTTGCTTTCCCATTTAAACAATGATGCCAAAAACAATAATGATATCGATCCATCTATTTTCTAAGCTGAGTTAATATTGCAGAATTTCATGGAGGCGGGTGTCTGTTTATAGCAGTTAACAGGTAAGAGACAGAGTAAATGTCACCCTGTATCCAGCCTAACACAGGTCTAAAATAGACACGAACAACGGCTGTAATACAGAGGGAAAATATAGTCTCAAATAAACATAATATGTTTGTCCTTGGACTGCTGCCGTATGCCCAAATATCAAGAGGATATGTATGCACTGGTAGAACACACAAACTCCAGACACCTAAATCCATTGCTAGATTTTTAACCCCAGACCCTCTTAGTGTAAGGAAGACAAAAAAATGCTGCCTCATATTTAAGCTCCAGATACCATCAACCTCAAATGACATTTGGGAACAAAGGATACACTAACATGTCCAAATCTTTTGTAGGAGTAAAACCAATAATTATCTAGAAATGTCTAGAAAACTTTAGAAACTTCAAATCAGTTGTTATGTAAAACATTTTTTTCTTTATGGCTTAAAGCAAAGGCCAATCTGAAGGACATCACGGCAATAACTCTCAACACAAATTGCCTTATAGTTGCCATTATCTTTAGATAAAATATGAATGAGACCACACTATTACCAACAATATCTAAACAAGTCATTCCAGGAAGCAGTGCATCCATTGCGGACATATTAACTACTAATATTTGAGAAAACAAAAGCATTCAAATACTAGTCCCTAGTGTGTATATATAATATGTTTTAAAGGCTTACTGATATAAAAGCTGATTCCTTTTAGGTGGAATAATTAGATATCCATGTTTCACAGTGGTATATTTGGATGTTTGGGTCTAATCTCAAAAAGTGATTTACTGTAATGATAATCTGCTCAAATGGATCAAATGCATAACATCTGTTCCAAAAGTCTAGATTTAATTAAGAACTTTCAGCGAAAAAAAATAAAGCCCTGGAAAATTACAAACCCAGATCAAATCAAATCAAATCAAATTTATTTGTATAGCCCTTTACAATAACCAAATGGTACCCAAAGTGCTTTACAACAAAGCAACCAAATATGGCTAAGACTACATGACCTCACAGAAACGGGTGATATTATTACTTTCTGCGAAGGCTACTGAATAGTATATGATAAAAAAGGATTGGTGTAAACAGGTGAGCTTAATGTATGCAAGTGGTAATATTGGAGAACTTCTCTTGACTGTGGCAAGAGTTTTTTTTGACTGGGAGGAAGCCGGAGTACCCGGAGAGAACCCACACATGCTCAGGGAGAACATGCAAACTCCATGCAGAAAGACCCCCTCGAACCGGGAATTGAATCCAGAATCTTCTTGCTGCGAGGCAGCAGTGCTACACGCTGCTACACTGAGCAGCCCAGCCAAGTGTTCACAGTTCTGTTATTTCTTTTTTTTTGTCTTGTGTCTTACTTCTTTCCTACTTATGTTAGTGTTACTATGAACAGTGAGTCAAAGTTGTTCCTCTTCAGTCAAATATGACTTATTGGATTTGATATTTTGCACCATTCTGTAGGTTTACCACCAAAAATAAAACAAAGTTTGTGCTTGTAGCTTCAGTAATTGGGGAAAAAAAACTTTCAAGGATAAAGAGTACTTTTTGGAAATATTTTTTCTTGGTGTCTCATTTTTACCAAATAAAGGTCCAAATTTAGATTGAGCCAGCTGCTCAACACCTCCTGTGCTTCGGTGTCCCTCTGTGCCTCCGATATGTCTTTGACCTCTAACAACTTACGCAAGCTGCCTCCCACTCGGAATATGAGCATCTCATGAATCACATTCGTTGTCCCAGTAATCAGAATAGAAGTTGAAATAAAATACAAAATATGTGTATAAATGGTTGCAGGTTTTGCTCTCTCCCAAAAAAAGCCTTTTTTCTTGTCAAAATAGCTACAAATGTGAAAGGACACAAGGAGGCTGATTCTGTAACTTTTCTGAAAGCGAAAAGGGACAAAACTGAACAGAAAAGAGTTGTTGATCATCATCTCTTACATAATTTCACCCGTGTTGACTCTGAAAATAACTGCTTATAAGTGAAAAGCTCAATGACAACTTTATCTGCTCTGAAGGGATTGAAAAAAGGAGTCCCAGCTATGAATGTTAACGCTATATTAAAGACACATGTAATTTGGAGACACTGATATTAATTTAAGACATGATTAAGAGGCATGAGTGACGGATACTACATCAACCACAGCACTAAAGAAGACAAATGTAAAACGCTTGGCTAAAGCTGTGACAGTGATTATAAGGGAATTAATGAAACATTCACGCTTGGAGCGGTTTAGTCAGATATGGTTAATTGTAGGTGACTTTTAACCACCATTTTCCTTCAACAGTTACAAGCTTTAAATTTTTTCCTACAGGTATAAAATTAACATCAAAGGCAGCTCACCTCTCAGCAGACCTGTTGAGCTAATTAAATGTATCCAAGTTTGGCAGTGGATGATTTATTTCTCTCTTTGTTTATCTAAAATAACACTTTTTGTCTCAGTTTCAATTGTTTTGTTTGTGATCTGTCAGTGAAGACATGGCCTGGTGTTCTACTGGAGAAGGATTTTTATTCTCAGTGACTCAAACTACTCAACCTGCAGAGCAGTGACCCGAGATGCAAACTTGCACCCAAATTAGTTTGGGAATTTCATACTGGAACTGTGGAAGCCTTACTTTTAGTGTTACTGAAAAAAATGTGTCTGCAGGAGTTGGACGTTTTTTTACCTCTTCCTAAATACACCGCCTTGAAGAAATATTCATATGCACTGATATTTGGATCAGTGATTATCTTACAAAAAAAGCAGCCTTCTTTATACAAATGAGGGACCTAGAAATGATACTGACTAGTGGGCTTTGCACTTTATGAAACCCTTGACCTTTTGAGTAATCATACAATTCTTATCCGAAAGCCAACCCTGTCTTACTTTGTTACAACCACAAACTTCATTATATTTATTTGGGATTTTATGTGATAATCAACCACAACTTGTACTTAATTGTCAAAAAGAAGTAAACTGATACACAATTTTGATCATGATTAAAAATTATCAAGATGTATGAGCAGGTTTTTCTGATTAGCTCTCTTTTATATCATACTGTTTAATATAACTAGTACTCTTATCTGTCATTTTTACTAAATTTCTGTTTAGAGCACTGAATCTAGGTGAAGCAATTAATGATTTGGCCTCAGAGGTTGGTTTGTTTGTTTTTTAAGACCACTAGAGAAAAAACAGCATCACGGAGACCAAAGAAATAAAGCAGACAAGTCAGGGAGAAAGCTGCGTAGTTTTCAGCAGGTTTTGGTTATAAAACCAAATCCCAAGCTGAATATATAATGGTGAATCCATCAGATGAAAATATAAAATAGTCTGCATCAACAGCAAATCTTTCAAGAGATTAACATCCATCAGAACTGATCAGCATGGTATTAAAAATGTTAATTTGGGTATCCAATTAAGGGTTTAGGGGAGCTGAAGTAATCCAAAAGAAAGGGGAGAGATTCTGGTAGAAAAAAAAAATGTTGTTATGCAATCCACAAGCCAGCTTTTATGCGACAAGAAAAAAGAAATTACAATAATCAGCCTAATACTCTGCTACTTTTGAAAGTAGTTTGAAAGTTTGTAATAATCAAACTTGCTACCAGGCAGACTGGTAGCGTGGTTTAATAGGCAGGTGATGGTAAAACAAGCTGATGACAAACTGAACAGACAGGTCGACGACTTGAGGAGACAGATGAAGGTAGAAACCTTTGATAACTACCTAAATCCGGCAGGCAAACTGCAGCAGACTGGTAACAGGCTTTAAGCGGATGAATAATGGGTGACATTTTGAAGCAGGCTTTGAGCAGACCTAAGGCTGGTTGAACAAACTGGTAACAGTCACAAGCAGGACAAAACTTCTTGGCCAATGATAATCCAGTGAGGGCAGCTGAGTACAGGAACACTGTAGGGCAGACAGTGTTTATTAACAATGGAGCAAAAAAAACAGTGAATGCAGAGTGAGCACAGGGAAGCAGAAAGGCTGGTGCCCACTAGAGACTGACACGGGAGTGGATTTTCACTCCTGTCCCGTCCCACTCCCACAGAAAAAAATTGTTTCCCGTCCCGATCTCGGGCCAGAGTAGAAATCTAAATCCTGTCCCATCCCACTCCTGGTGAAATTACTCCCACTCCCATCCCGCTCCCATTCAGAATGACTCCCGCTCCTGCACCACTCCCATTCTTGTTGTCTTCAATAATATTTCTGCCAATACATTGAATCTGAATTTCTATGAAGGGTCAGTTAAGTTTCTGTTTCTAACTGTAGTAACTGTTGGTCCCTCCACTGTTGTTTTTGAGCGTGGGTGAAAAACTCACTGTTGGTTTTTGGGTCGTGTAGTTTTTTTTGACTCGCATTATAGTGTAGGCTTCAAGGAAAAAAACTACAAAATGGCGGCGCCAGTACTGGATTTTTTTCTTTCTATCTTATTTAATTTTTTGGCATCGATCCTCGTTTTTTTTAGTTACTATTCCATCTCACGGGAATCCCACAGGAATTCCCGAAAAAATGTCAGGCTCTAGTGCACACTTTCACTGGAGGGATCTTTAAATGGCCAAGCAGTAGACGTTCCGGTGGGAAATGACTGCGAGAGGCAGTTAAAAATAGGCAGAGTAACAGCTAGGAGGAATGAGGATGATTTATATGAGTGTCAGGTGTATCTGCTCACTCTGATTAGCAGAGTTAAGGGCTGGTTATCCTCTCGCAGCAGTGTGTTGAACTTGTTGCAGATATTTTAGGTTTATGTCCGATTTTGAAGGGTGGTCTGCGCTATATTATTCCATGCCAAAACGCAAGAGGGACAATCAGGAACTAGCTGTGGGTCTAGATACGGCCGAGGCGGTGAGGAAGTAGGAAAAACAAAAGGACCAAGTTTGTGCGACTACGGAGGGACATGAGGGCGAAAAAGAGCGGGAATCAAGGTGGAAAAAGGGTCCCAGCGTTCTTGAGCACCTCGCTCTTCTAGCTGGTCCAACTTCACAAGTCGCTTTCCACAAGTCATACAAAAAAAAACAAATAGGTACCAAACAGGAAATATGCAATACGTGTAAAGTGGATGTAGATTTGACCAATGAGAGGCCTCCTGTCTGCAGCACTGTCTGCTTTTACCTACAATTTTGGAGAGGTGCACCAGAGTGTCACAGACATATTTGCGTTCACTGCAACAAACACACAGACGACCTGGTTTCTGAATGTAAATAAGCCTTTATGCAGGGCAGGGAGAGGCAAACAGCAATACCATAAGCTATTGAAGGGGAGACAACAAGCCTATGATTTAAAAAGCTTTGGTCACTTAAGACTAAAACTGAGTGTTTTGGCTACAAAATATTGGGGAAAACTATTACAGGACTGCTCCAGACAAACGAAATGTAAGAGACTGCAAAGATCTGAGTCTGGGGCAGAGGCTTTAAATGATTTAAATAGATTTAAAAAGAGGTCTACCTTTCTCTACTATAACAATCCTAACCATACAGCCAGAGTACAATAGTGAATGCATATTTATCACCAGTCAAAGTCTAGGCTTTTTTTTATGACTTTAAGATCACAATTATGTTCTCGTTCTGTGTTTTTCTGTGACAAGCAATCCAAGTAAAAACATTGAATCTTATGGTTGTAATGTGGAAAACTGCTACATTTGAACCATTAAGTATCATTGTTGGTATATTTCCAATGTTAAATATCAGTGCTAGTAATTTATCATTATTCAAGTCTCACCGAGGACTATCTTTCAAGATAACATGATATGACACGACAATGCAAATGCAGATGGCACAGAAACCTGTGTATATCATATTTGATGTTTTTCTATTATTTTAAAATACTTGTGATGATAATGGCAAATAATCTGAAATCTGTTTTGTTTTTTTTTTGGTCCCCTGCAAAGTGAATGAAAAGTATAGCCTTTTAGTGCTATAATGAACTCTAAATAATGATGGCGTTTTGAACCCCTCCCTGCAGTATCTTAAGCCTGAATAGTCAGCTAACCTTGATAAGCTCCACTCAGCGGTATTTCACAATGGATTGACTGTAATGAGTCGGCTTCTTTCAAAGTCAGCACTGCCTATTGCATTGGGAGGAGAAAGACACAGCAGGGAAATCAGAATATTCTAACAGTTGGGGATAAACTGACCAGACTACATAATGATCTGCTCATCTCTTGCTGTTCTTCCAGACTATGCCTGGCCTCTACCGAGTGCCCTCTGCCCAATCTGGATCTACCTGGACGTACTGTTCTCCACGGCCTCCATCATGCACCTCTGTGCTATCTCCCTGGATCGATACGTCGCCATCCGTAACCCCATTGAGCACAGCCGCTTCAACTCGAGAACCAAAGCCATGATGAAGATCGCTGCGGTCTGGACCATATCAATAGGTCAGCATGCTCTTAAACTTGACATTTAATGTGTAAAAGTCACACACATATACATCCAAAGGGTATTAACCACCAGAATCTGCATATTGTAATGATGTAATGAAACTATTGTTCGGAGCATCATCTGGTAGATTACACAGAATCAATAAAGGACACATTTGCATGTTTGTGTCAGGAGGAAGAAATCCGTTGAATTTAGAGACCCTGATGGCCCTCCCTCCCACTGTGTCACAGTGTGAAACTATCACTAAAGGCTGCTTTCTTCTGTTTGTCAGAACAAATGAGCTCAGGCGATTAAATCTGACAAACAAGGTGCTTCTCTTTGGAGACCTAAAAGAGGCTTAAAGGGTTATTTCACTTAACAGTGAAGAGACATTATTTAGTCTAGGTTATCACAATATAATCAGAGATTGTTCTTAAACATAATTTTATGCCTCATTGATGATAAAATGAGGCTTCTTGTCTAATTAGCTACATTGACTTATATGCAGTTCTGTATAAATCCAGTCAAAAAAATCGGAAACCTTGAAATTGTGATGTAGATTTCTAAATGTATATCTAGATGCCTAGATGGAACTACAAATTACAGTAAACTTGCTAATAGTGTGGCTTTCATTTGCTGCAGCTAAAGGGTTTTAGGATATGTCTTTGCATTTTTGCAAAGCAGGTGATTGGCATCTTTGTCCATTTTTTATTGCATTGCAGCTTAAGCTGAGTAAAAGCTAATGAAAAGCTAATTTTAATATCAGTTTATAAATGATATTAAAATTTATAATCATCCAGGTCATAGTCATTCCGTAAAAATTCAAAAAATATCCACTGGACTTGGTTTCCAAGATTTTAAGACGTTTTGCCACCTCTCCAGGAAGCTTTCTCAATTCAAATGTCTGGATCCGCAGTGAGTTTGAGTCCTTTATAGGCAAAGCCTTGTATCGCTTGGAAACATGCAAATGGTAACCGATGAATGGGTCGTTTGGTTCCATTGTTAGCCTGTAATATCTGAAACCTGTCTATGATTCAGAACGCTGCTGCCCGTGTCCTCACTAGGACTAAGAAAGTAAAGCACATCACCCCA
>NW_015151192.1:102676-104566 GCF_000732505.1 Cyprinodon variegatus
TCAAGACAGAGTAGGGTATTATTATTAAATGGAACTAAAACTCATAGCTTGCCTTTCATACTTATTTACAAACAAGAATTCACCAAGTATAACAGGCATTGTTCCCCATGCTTTTGAATAAATATTTTTTGGAACTATATAATAGTGCAACTAGAAAGTCCTTTGCTTGTAATTAATTAAACTTCTGACTGAACTAGGAGCCTCTATGAACATTTTTTTTGTTTTTTGTTTTTGTTTCTATTTCTCAATTAGAGCTTTGGTTGAACATTGGTTTTCCTTTTTTAAACAGATAAACATATTTTGATCTAGACCCTTCCGTTGTAGGAATGCTTCTTTGTTTAACATTGGTTCCCTCATGTGGGTGAGCCTTGGCCTAAATGCCGTCTGTGTAGGTGTCTGAGCGAACACAGAGTCGTCCCTGCCTCCTTCGCAGACACTCTGCTGCATCTCTCCCAAACTGTAGGTGACTGCAGACAGTGCCGCAGACAGGAGGCCTCTGATTGGTCAAATCTGCATCTGTTCAACACTATGCACATTCCCTGTTTGGTACCTTACCACCTTGTTTTGTTTGTATGACCGCCATTGTGGAAAACAACTCATGAAGATGGAGCAGCTAGAAGAGCGATGGGCGCGAGAATGCCGGGACCCTTTCTCTACCTGGATCCCCGCTCTTTTTCGCCCTCATGTCCCTCCATGGTCACACAAACTTGCCACCATTTCCTCACCGCCTCGGCCATATCTAGACCCACAGCTAGGTCGTGATTTTCCCCTTTTGCTTTGTGGCGTTGAATAAACATAGCGCAGACCAAGCTTTTAAATTGAGCATAAAACTAAAGTATCTGCGTCAAGCTCGCTGCGACACACTGCTGCTGGAGTATAACCAGCCCTTAAGTCTCATGTCTTTAAAACCTCGAAAATATTTTCTTCAATGATTTGACTTTTTAAGTTCCAATCTTTACTGTCTGGTCCCATAAAGTTGGACTCATTCTTAGGCAGGCTAGTCACCATGGTAACAAACTCTGAACTGTAAACCTTCTTCGGGGCAGGCTAGCTTTCAGGACTGATAAGAATTCTAGAAAACACTCCACCCACTGCAGCCAATCAGCAATGTCATTACCTCTCATCGAAGACCCGATTTAATTCAGAGTGCAAATAGAACTTATACAAAACAGCATCACAATAAAGAAATTGAAAACCAAAAAGCTGTTGAAGCAAAAGATGTTCTTGACAAATTGAATAGTTTTCAATTGATTTATTTTTCCTTTTTGACACCCCAACCTTACTATTCTGTATTTGTTTTCTCTTGCATAATGTCCTCATGTATACCTGGCATTCATTTGTTTCTTGTAAAATTAGTTTATAAATCTAATAAAAAAAAATAGAAATAAGAAGGCAAATTATAAGAAGATCCTTTGCATCATGGTGACAGTTACTCATATGAGCTCTACAGGTTTTCATAGGTCGAACTGCATATTTGTGCCAGATTGTAGAACCATGGGATGCTCCACTCAGGAAAAATGCAGTACGTTAGGTTGTCAGCTAACTGTAAATGCAGTTTATAAATGAATTCAGCAAATTTTCTGGCCACTTGCCTGAACAACATATACTGTAAAGGATGTTAGGCCATCACAGATGAGTCAGTACCTGGATCTAATTTAAATTTCATATTCATTGCATTATGAAAACCAGGCCATATCATAAATATATATATATATATATATATGGATTAATTGGTTCATTGGTTGATCCATTCTGGGTTTACTTGGGGCTCTGTTGAAATGTATAAGTATGACTGGTAAACTAGCGGTACAAAGCCCTTGGCAGTATTTTTCGGAAATTCAACATTCATTTTCACTATTATGCGGATGACACCCAGCTTTATTTATCCAG
>NW_015151192.1:105388-134211 GCF_000732505.1 Cyprinodon variegatus
GCAGTATTGACTCTCTCCCCTTATTCAAAGCCAGACTCAAAACCCATCTGTTCCAGCTCGCTTATCTGTGAATACACTGTTCTTTTCCTTATTCATAATTGTTTTTATGTTCCTGTATTTGTATTTTTGTATTTTCATCTTTCTTTTTATTTATTTTTTTGTATTTTCTGTAAAGTGACCTTGAGTGTCCAGAAAGGCGCTGTTAAATAAAATGTATTATTATTATTAAAGCCGCACCAGTATTCACTTGTACAGTAGTGACAGTGACTGGGATAATGACGAAATGGAGCCTTTGGGTATGTTAGATGCCGTACTCATTAAACTGTTCAATTCAGATGCTGGAGAAGAAGAATTCAAGGGATTCGTGAACAGGGAATGAACTGAAAAAGTGAGCTTTATGTGTTATATACAGTCCGTAACTAAACAATGTTGCAAGATTACTAGTGGTTCCTAGATTTTCTACAAACAGGTTTCTTCCTGTTAAAAGAGAATTTTCATCTCCACTCTCACTAAAAGCATGCTTGGTGTGAGCGATTGTGTTGGTGTCAATGATTTTCTTTTTCCTCCACACTTAAGAACCTGTTCCAGTTTCCAAATTTGTTTCTAATAGTCGATGTATGTTTTCACAATATAAAAGTTTCCACAGCATGACCTATGGTTCCATGTAGGCACCATACTGTAGGATAGCTTTTTTTTCTGTGCGAACTGATGCACAAAGGTTGCACTAAGTAAGAAACAATTGTTTGGGTGAATTGATTTACCTACTTACTACGCTATGACCACGTATTAGGTTGTCAACAGGCTGTGTATGTATATATACAGAGGCCCGGGACCTTGAGGGCTCTGCACAGTATCTTTGCTGTACCAAGAACTGCACTTTTCTGGACCAAGATGTCTGATGTATTTCCTGGGGTCTGCTGTAACCACTGCCCCGAGTACCTCAAAGACCAGATGCCTTGACCTTCCAGGTTTTCTCCAGCTCTTTTCTGAGCCCCTGATATTTCTCTATTTTTTTCATGTTCCTTCTTTCTGGTGTTGCAGTCACTTAAAATTGATATGTCTATCCTCTGCTTTTTGTCCACCAACACAGTGTCCAGATGGTTTGCCATTACCAGTCAGTCTGTCTGTATTTGAAAGTCCCACAGGATCTTGGCTCGGTCATTCTCTACCATCTTTGGAGGTGTTTCCCACTTGGTCCTTGGGGTTTCCTGCTCATACTCTACACAGATGTTCCTGTACACTATTCCAGCCACTTGATTATGGCATTCCATGTAAGCTTTCCCTGCCAGCATCTTACAACCCTCACATGTGCTGGATTGTCTCAGGGGCCTCTTTACACATTCTGCACCTGGGGTCTTCTTGATGGTACCCTACGTGCAAGGATAGGAGCTTTCATGTGTTATAACTTATTTTTTCTACAGGGTATGTAATTACTGGCAGAGCGTAGCTATTTATTGCCCAAGACCTATTCTTGCCATTGAGCTGGCTCTTTAGGACCTGTCCTACTCGTTGGAGGTATTTGGCCGTAGCCGCTTTACTTGTCACCTCTTGAACAAACAAATTGCCATTTGCTTGTTGGATTTCGAGGTACTTGTAACAGTCTTCAATTGTTCCTTCCTGCTATTGTTCCTTCTGAGAGTGAGATATATATATATATGAAATTATATATTTTATTTAGAATTTAGGAATAAACTTTGTCATATCACTGCACCAAAGTCTTTTTCCTCTTAGCAATTCCTGCAAAGTAATATTCAAGCCATAATAAAGGCAATGAATATGTTTCTTAATTGTGTGTTTGTGTGTGGATTTTTCGTTTCTCAATGTGTACCGGGAGCAGATGACTTTTAAAACTTTTCACTCAGCTATCCCTCCTTTTAGCTGACCTCAAGCTTCTATTGATGTTGCTTCATGCCCTTTAAAACCCAGGAGCTTTCACATTTTAGTGCACTTACTGACACACACATGCCTACCCAATGCATTAAAGAGTACCTTTTGCTCCCCTAACCTTACAGTTAAGGTGTTTCAATGTGACCCTAAAGTGAGGGTTCAACTGTCATACCAGGTTATATTTTAAGAACTCATTAAACCAAAGAAAATAACATTTGTTTGTTTTTTTCACAAAATTATTATTCAGGTCAGTTAGGATTAATACAGTTATTTATTTACTTAATAGTGGAATAAGGGTGACAGCATGATTTATTTATTTTTTTCAAATTCTCTAAGATTATTACGCCTTATAAATTTGTGAAAAGCCCAGATGATGATGTTATAGCTTTATAATCTTCTGATGAAACTATTCTATATCATTGGAATTCCTCCTGTAACACCATTGAAAAAGTAGTCTTGGTATGATTAGCAGAGAAAGGACAAATGAAAAACAAATGAATGAAACTCCCCCCAAGATATCAAGGGGAGAATGATTGCGCCCCACGCAGGCATGATTTCTTCTTGTATATAGTTTCCACATGCCTGAAGGTAACACTTTCATCTGTCCAAACAATTATAGCAGAGTATAAACAGCATATGAATGTCAAGCCTTGTGACTGTTCAGAAAGAATATACATATCGACAAAAGCAAAGGACCTTGCTGACTGAAGCTGGTAAGGATTTTTTATTAATCATTACCTACAGCAAAAGATATCCTCTGACATAGGCTGAAAGTTTACTCAGCTAAGAGGCTTCCATTACTCTAAGAGCAGCATAAAAAGCCAGATGACAGCTTGCAAATGAACTCTGGGGACAGACAACACTGTTACGAGCTCAGCTACTTTACTTTACGTTATATTTAGCATGTTTTCAGAGCCCTTTTGGCATTTTTTTTTCTTTCAAAAGTGGGTAGCGAAAAATTTAGGAAATCTTTTTATGTCATTGGAGACTTTGATGACTATGATGGCCACACGGGAAATCTGTCAGTGAGCAGCGAATGCTGTCTTGCATGTCCTCAGCCTTACAGTATTCCATGTAGCTGCAGTCTCTGATATTTTTTTTTAGATTTAGATAAGTCAACACATTTTCTTTCTCCTTTAATGAAACTGACTCACTGAAATAAATCCACCCTGTTAAATATTTTCATACTACTTCAATCCCTTTTTCATTGTTAGAAAATGTCACATTAACTACAAAATATATTTCTTTGAAACTTAATCTAATTAAGCTCATTTTTAGAATTTCTCACTTTTTGTCTAACTGGGTTCATTTCCCCTGAATTTGAATAGGTTAAATAGGATGATGTGCCGACGGAAGGAGCATTTTTACCCTTAAAAGATGGGAGATAACATAAGCAGATATTATGCACTTGAAGTTAAGAGACAGCAGTTGTTTGTTTTTTATGTATGTATTTTAAATGTAAATTGTCTTATTCCATCGGCAACGTGTCTTATTTACCTGCTCAGTGTTTCTTTTGGTTCTAGATTTTATAATGTAAAATTAGCTCTAAATGTATTTTTTGTTTCAAATAACATTAAAGCTTTATTTAGCGCATTTTTTTAAATAAGTTATAGCTTACAGTAAATACATCTAATGAACAGTTGGTTGAGTGCAACTATTTTGTGTGTCAAAAAGTTCATGAGAAAATTACTTTTCTACTCTGCCCTTGTTTTCAAGTCAATCAGTTTTTTGTAAAAGTTATAAACTTTACGGATTTAAAAAAATAAATGTTTCTATAGCTGAACAAGATATTGCTTTGTGTCAGGCTGTAATAGCCTAGTGAACTAGACCCACCCACCAGCGGCCAAAATCATTTTGGCCTGTGAGTGGTCTAGCCTCGATCAATGTCGCAGGCCCTAGAACTGGCGGGCCAATCACAACGCAGAGATGTGTTTTGAATTTCTGGATGCAAAGTTTTGAGGGCGGGACGACAAAGCTGTGTGGAGAAAGCACAACAAGGAAGATGGCAACAACTATTGAACAGTTCTCGTTTGACTTAACTTTGGAATCATTTTTTGAAGGATCGGATTTGGGGTTTTCGTTGAAACGTTAGCAGGAAGAGGCTCTACGCTCATTCATTTTTAAGAAGGATGAATTCGCCGTTTTACAGACAGGCTGTTTGTTTACACTCCCCCACCAGCTTTCTGTCACGCTTCCTATGGTAAAGTCAGTTGCGCTCATTGGTCAGAGCGTTGGCCAATAGGCACAGACATGGTTTGAAAAAAAGCGGGTTGTTCTCATTAACAGTCCCATTCATCGGGGCCAGATTACACATTTAATCTCACATTTAGTCTGGTTAATCAGGCTAAGGCTTTGACTCTTTTGGAATGAAATCATTTAAAGTATACCTAATAAGCTCAATGGGATTCTAACGGTGTGATTATGGTGTAGTTTTCATAAAAATAATTACATTGCATACATTATTGTCCAAGAAGAATCAATGATTGGGTCAAAATAAGTTCTTATACAGTATATGGTGCTGCATGTTGACAAAGATATTTAAAAAAAAAAGTTGTTCACCCACAATTGCTTTAAAGATCTGTAGGCAAATAGCTAAATTTAAAAACAAAAACTGGTAACCTAACCATGCCTATTTCCCCTGTCAGAAGGAAAAGGGAAAAGTTGAAAGAGAGTTATATATTTGGGTCTCAAGTCTCTACATCTTGGTTGTATATCAGAGTCTTACCAGCGGTTGGGGCGCTCTAAGATAGACAGGCAGCAGAAAGATTCTTATTATGTTGTCTTTCAAAAATCCAACTGGTGTCAAAGGGCGAGTTGGAAACTGATGAGAATTTTTCTGCTTTATGTAAGGCCAAAGTAAATACATACACTGATAAGCTACTTCAAAACAGTGATGAAAGCTCATGATTTGAAAGCTAAAAAGGAATAGTAAGAGATAGTATTTTGAAAGTATGTCATTATTCTCAGATTATATAAGCTTAGCAGGAAATGGAATGTGCCAATCATGATTGCTGCTGTTTAAAACAGGGACGTTTTCTGTTTATTGATCCCTGAAGGGTATGTTTTAGCTGGCTTTATTCGGTATACTGGGTCAAAGATTGACGGTTTATGACATGTTAAATTTTGATTAATTCTATTGAAGAACTGACAGTTACCATTTGTAACGTTCACCCTGCAGGTGTTCAAACAGATTTGACAGTGAAAGGTAGGTGAAGAGACATGCTATTGTGGCAATATTCAATCACAGAGATATTTATCAAATAAATGTCTGAATTAGCATTAGATGCTTTTTTTAGCATGGCATCAACAGACTTTAGTAATAAAACTGAACTATTTTTATTTTTTACAAATAAAAATAAAGGAATTCAGAATTCAAGGAGTCTGCCTGTCTTTACTCTAATACCCCTGATTAAAACCCAAGGCAGTCATTCTACTTTAGAAATCCCCACATAAGGAAAAGCTTATTAAAGACTTAATGTTTTGGTCTTTTTCAGAGAAAATGGGAGCTCTCTGTTTACAACTTGAAGCTTTCTCTCTCCGGTTATTTTCCTGTGAAGAGATCATTTGGAACAAACTCTTTAAATAACAACTCTTATTGTATATGTATTAGATAAACATAAGACATGACAACAGATTTTGATAGAAATTGTAATCTTACTCAGATCAGAGAAATTAATTTCATTGTTTGCGGAGAGTCGGGCAGAGAAGGTCAGCCTTTGGTGAATTTACTTGAAAGAGTCGGCTTTTGAGAAGTGCATACTACAAATGAAAGTCTAATCACGGATTCAGATGCAGGAAACAATGATAGACGTTGAGGTTCACCATATTGCTAAGAAGAATGATCACTGGAAATCGTGTGACAAGGTGGGGAAGTTTGTATTTTTATCAATGTCTGAAATTTCCTGACTGTAAGGAGATGACGCGGTCTGCTCATGCGCTCTTTGTTATCAGAACTGAGCCAGAACTGAAACACGCCAAGCCCCACTGATGAACTAGTACTAGATTTAGTGCGGTTCAGCTTTGCGTGTCATTTACGCTTAACAGTTATCTCGCTTTTCGTGCTTGGACCGATCTCGGCACGGTTCCAAAAGGTAGTGTAAATGTGGCTTATGTATTTGGACTGTGAGAATATGTTTAGTGCCTGCCCCTGTGTACGTCCCTGTTGAGTGCTTGTAGATGTGTGTATGGATGTAAAGGTGGGATTGTGTGAATGTGACTGGATAAAGTTTCATATACAAGTATTAAGCAGAACCTCATGGCAACAACCATAATGTTGTCCATGTGAAAGTAAATCTATTGGGTTGTCATGTAGCTCTGAAACATTGATTTACAGAGCTATATTCGAAAAATTCCACAATAAAAACTAAGAAAAAAAAAAGATCTGTTAATAGGAAAACAATTTCACAATTATAAAAATAAAAATAATAATAAATGTATGTTTAATTCAAACAAAAAAAAAATAAATAAATAACAACTTATACTTGAATACAGTGTATACAAAACAAAATGTTATTTCAGACAGTGAATGAGCAGCAGCAACATTTCCATTTCATAAATTGCAGCAGTGATTAAATGTTAACTGTGGGAAAAAAACATGGTGCAAAAAATGTATTATAGAACGAAAAGGAAAAAACAAAGGTAAAATGTTTTTTTAGAAACCAGAGGAAGAGTCTGTTTCTGGGACTAAGCAACTATTTGGAGAAAGATGTAATGGTGGCAGAGAAACTAACAGTGCAAATCATGTGAAGACTCCATGCTTCCCAACGCTTGATGTCAGCTGCATAATGCTGTGGGAATCCTTTTCTTTAGCAGGGGACAGGAAATATACATGGAGTTGAGGTGTAAAGGGACAAAATTGAATATAATTGTGTCTTAAGTACTTAAAACATTTTCTATAAAGTGTAGCATCTGCTCATCTGATTTGAGGCTTTTTGGCACTTCTTTGATAATATTCATTTAGCTTTTGAATTTTGACTTCCTCTTGGCCTTTATTTAAACTACTCAAGAGACTCAGGGACACAAGCATTCAGTGATGATTGAGATCTGAGAGAGCTTACATGGATCAATACAGCAATGAAACATCCAATATTTGGTCTGTTAACTCACCACAGACAGATTGCTTCTTTTTGTCTTTCTACTCTTTCCTTTCTGCTGCTTCTGTCCCCTGTCTGTCTTTGGATCCATTTGGCCTGAGGCGCTGGCTCTCCAATAGTAATCTGAACACAAAAGTCTCCTCTTTTGTGACGAATTTTTAAAAAGCGTCAAGGCTCTGTGAGTCTGTCGGTTCACAGGCAAAATCTTTCACATGTTAAAATGCCTGCAATGTCTCCAAGGAGCTTATTTTCAAATTCTTCAAAGCAGTTCTAAATTAAATATTTACACTCTTGACAATAAGGAGCAACACAAACATGTTGTCTTTTTTGCTGCTATCTTTTCAATACTTGAGTTATGATTTTATGTCATTAATACTAAAAGGCTAGAAAAGCTGGGGAAACTAGAAAAGATTAACATAATGTGTTTTGTTGAATTTATTTATGCAGTAAAATCATTAGAGTAAAAAAGTTTCCCTTAGAGTTTCCCTGTTTTTTTTCCAAGGTATAAAAAAAATAACAAAAATTTAACTTTTAATTAGTTTTTCAATCTAAACTACAGCAAAATATAGAGCATCTTTCTAAATTTTAGATAACAAACCCCTGAAACACAAACAAATTCTCAACATTTCCTGGTCAGTGTCGTGGGAAAAAAGTATTCAACTATTCACCCTAGTTAAATAAACGGAGATCGATGGATTTCACTCAGTTGGCACATTTTTTCTTATCTTTGCAAAGAGAGAACAGTTCATCATACAGCCCTTATGGCACAGCATTTTGCCCTGTTCTGCATGAGCAGCGTTCGTTCCCCCTCACTTACTGTACAACAATGGAAAAGTAGTCCGAGTCAAAACAAATTACAGACACTTTGGTTAAACAGTAACATGTTGTGAATAAACCTTGAAAAAGAATCTGTTTTTTTTATGGGAAGAAGCTATGTCTGGTCTACAAACACCATCCTGCAGAGAATGGTGTGGCCTTCAAGGTGAAACAGAATGAGTGAAAACTTTTATAGTGAGTAAATAGGATAAATTGATATATAATAAAAGAGAAATCAAAATTTTCCGACAACATCTCAACAACAAACTGTTTAATTCATTAGGTTGGAGTTACCTTACTGTTAAAAAAAAGAAGCAAAAAAAAAATCAGAGGAGTCTGACAAAAGATAATGCTGGGTTTTAATGTTTGCAGCATTGCTGATCCTAATGGTTCCCTGTAAAATCAACAAACCTATAAAACATTGCTGTAAAACACAATAAAGACGTTCTCACAGCCATCTTGTTTTAAACTGTAAGCAGTGGGATAATACATGCTGAAGTCTCTGTACATTTTACCACATGCTCAAAAAAAATTTATTTTAACAAATTTAACAGCCAACTAACCAAACTCTACTGATCTGAGATATCAGTACTAGCAGCATAAACAAATCCAGTTAAATAATATCTAGGTCTCGTCCTTTTTTTTCTCTGAGTTATTCACAGCTCGATGCCTTTGTAAAACACAGACCAGCCATGTTTTCCTCCCACCTTTTCTTTGACCCCGGCAAAGGTTCCTCACTTCTACCTGCTGCTATGATTGAGGTCTAAGAGGTCTTCCAGGCATCGATTCCAGAACTATTATCAATGAAACATCTAGCAAAAGATCTCTGCAGTCACTGATGTAGCAATACATGCTGTTACACTTGGAGGGTTTTTTAAGCTTGCCTTAATTTGTATCCTTTACAGTATGTACACGTCTGTCTAACTGTTACGATTTTTGCAATATTTTTTACCACTTAAAAAATAGGCATTATTTATTAAAAATAAAACAGCAGACGACTTCGTAGATATAACTTACAACTGAAAAATTCAAGAGAATATTTTGTCCCTGAGGTGAAAAAATCATTTCTTATTTTCCATGGTCGACAGGCTAATAAAAATCCTGTGACTGTAGCATCTGAACTCAACCAGCACCTCCAACAATTTAGCTAACTACTTCACTGAAAAAACCCAAAAGATAAGAGGACAACACTACGCATTCATACGAAGTTCTCCAACAAGAACTGATTTTGAATAAATTCCTTAATTACACCAAATAAACAGCCAAAAATTCAGTGCCACTGTCCTTCAGTTTTTGATCAATAAATAAAGGATCAATGACCAGGCCTCTGCTTAACTTACCAACATGCCAAGGATGTAATTTGGGGGCAATTTGACCTTTGTGTAACGTGTGTTGGAGCAGGGATGCATGAAAATGCTGCAGGACAGTGGCTTTTAGGGATTGACATTGCCCACTTCTGCTATACACCAACTAAGCTCTCCCGACTGCTGTATGTTTTCCCTATATCCTCCATTATGAAACCTCTGCTTTTCATGACATCTGATTGAACTTGAATAATAAACATGTCCCTTTTGTCAGGTGTCAGGCTGCTGTTGAAAATGAAGCAACTTGGACAAGCTACTACTGCCGAACTACAGGCCCATCTCAAACCTGTCTTTCATCAGTGAAAGTTTTGTACAAGTTTTGTTTCAACAGTTCAAAACTTTCCTAATCATGACCAGCCGCTATGGAATCTTTAAGTCTGGCATCTGTGCTCACCCCAGCACAGGGACTGACTGAAATTGTCAAGGTGTTTAGTGACATTCTTTTAAATGTAGACTGTGGAAAAAAACACAATGCGTTTGTAGTTGGACCTAAGTGCAGCATTCAACATTGTTTATATCTCTATTTTATTAGAGCACCTTGAAAACTGGGTCAACATTTCTGGTATGGCACTGGACTGTTTTAAATCCTACTTCAAAGACAAGTCGGTTTTTTTTTGGTTGGCCGGTTCTGAACAGTTCAACAAAACAACCAATCTTCACAGCAAAAAAAGGAGCAAGCGACTGAATTCAAATAAGCACACAAAACAAAGGTTGCAATGGAAAATTTGGAAAGCCAGCCGCAAACACAATACGATCAGTAGTCAACCACTTAGAAATCATCCACATAATGAAATAAAAACATCCAATCGGGCTAGTGATTCAAAGCTATATTAAGAGTAAATATCATACCTACTTCTAACATTGGTCTGCTCAGATACAGCATTTTGACTAAAAGGGAAGTCTATACTTTTCATTGTTCCCTCTGGTCAGGGGTTCAATTTAACCGGTACTCGACAGGAAAATGGGTGACCTCTGCAGAAGTTGGGTTTCTCTCAAAGATTCTCTAAAAGCTTCAGCACCCCTTGGGAGGAACAGCACAGTTACATATATCTCAAAAAGTTTGAAAACAGCTGGGCAGAATAGCCAGAAAAACCCAGTTGGGTTTCATCCAGGCTTTCATCAGCATAGCGGTGGTACTGTAATAGCAGTTTTCGATGACAGTTTGGCAAGACAGTCCCTGCTGATTGTCCATCAACTCTTATCAGGAGAACCCATTATTTTCTGTCATCTCCTTTTTTTGGAAGTCCAGATCTCCCCTGTTAAAACAGAGAAGAGGGTAAAGGGAAAAACACCTGTGGTGAAGGCAGCAGCTCCATGCAGTGTCAGCAGCAGGCATCAATGTCTCATTGTCTTCTTGAAAAGGTAGAAAAAGGGAAGAGGTTGTGGAACAACAAGTTCTTTGTGGTTTAACCAGCTGGTGAGATTCTGAGATTCACATCTATGGAATTTAGCCATGGTAGGTGTTTTAACTAACAGCTACAGTTTACCCAGAATGCTCCTGCCTTTAAACTGTCTCCCCATATCTTGCAGTAGATAATTCTGTTAATCTGTAAATCATTGAATGACTTAGAACCAGAATACATCACAGACCAGTTGTCAGTGTGTCAGCCCACCAGACATCTCAGGTCTTCTGCCTCAAGTTTAGTAACTTGTAGCTTTAGTAACTTTATTCATTTATTTATAAAGCGGTGTTTACTATATGTTTAGGTTTTACACTTTTGAAACTCTTCAGCTTATAAGAGATAGCTGTGCATACCCAGAACCAAAAAAATGACACTTATGGCTGTTGCTTTATCATTTGAAAGAATCTGTATTCATGTCAGCAGTTGAGAGACTCATGGGTTAATGTGCATGCGGGAGGGTTTATTTTTTAGGTCCCCTGCACACTGCTGATGCTGCAGATTTGTATTTGTTGCTACACTCCAGCAGCCTATGATAGCCATGTCATGAGAAGCCAGAAAGCCAGCATGTCAGCTTAATATTTATTGTGTCTTTTATGGATTAACAGAGTCGCTGCAGCTTTCGCATTAAGCTGCTATTACCTAAAAAAAAATGAAATCTGCTGGCTTTTAGGGACAAATTAGACCACTCAGCAGGAAGTGCAACTGTCAGAAGTTACATTGTAAACTGCCTTATGAAATAGCCAGAGGTAGCCCATTATGCGCTTTTCTATTATGAGTTGCATTTTCTAAATTACTATATCAATTCAGCTAGGGCCTGAGGCTATCCAGCTGCTTTAGATTTTATGTTATCTTCTTGTAATTTTATGCAGTATAAAACGAGTTCTGTAGAGGCTAAGGTGAGACTAGATTTGAAATTTGGCTTTAAAGCAATTCCCTTGGCCAGTGGCCTTACATGCCCCTTAAAAAGGGCTGATATGAATGATTGCTTGATGCAGGTCATACCCAAGATTTTGAGTATGCATGTGTGTGAAGTAATTTTAATGATTGAGTTTAGGTTAGTGCCAAATTTATATGGCATTTTCATGCTGCCCGGGGCAGGACGGTGCCAAGGCAAACAATGTACCTTGCACTCATCTGCCCTCACATCAAGCATGATTCAGATCAAGGACTGTATCTGCCTGCTGAGTAGTTCTTACCTTCAGCAGCTATAAAACAGAAGCTTTCCTTTCTCACTCCTGTGTCCCTTTTTTTCTCTGGCCAGCAGACACTTTCAACAAGAACAAAAAGAAACCCTTTAAAATCAGAAGAGGCACATTAGTCAGTGTCATTATCACAGGTCAACAAACCTGCCGTACCTTCAAAGGCTTGTTCTCGCTTGTTCCCCCTGAGAGCAAAAATGCACCTTCGTAAACATCCATTAAATGCTAATAGATTTTAAAAACACTAATAGCGTGTTGATTTATCTCAGACACAGCTCTCATTACTTGCCTAATGTGTTATTCTGCTGTGCGTTATAATTATTTACTTTCATTTCCAGAAGAAATACAGAGACTTCGCAGCCTAATGGATAAAGTAATAAATGTGTCTGGGTTGGTTTCAGGGGAGATAATGTTAGCCTGACTTTTCTACCTGTTATTTTTGTGTGTGTGTATATATATATATATATATATATATGTATATATATATATATGTGTGTGTATTTAGGTAGATTATTGGCAATGCCTTTTACCAAATCGTCAGCAAACTCATATTTCTTTTTTTTTGCTTGCAAATAATGTGCAACAGAATTTTGTGGGGTGTTTTTTTTTTGTCTGACTAACCACAGAAGATGCTTTAATGGTGCTCTCACTTTACAAAAAAATCCATTTGTTTCAAAGTCAAGTGTGTCTAAAATCAATGCCTTGTTTCACAGAGGTATCCCGGATTACCAAGGCTATAACTTGCTTTAACTTTGTGTGATTGTTGTTGAACAATACCTACATGGCCATGTTCAACTGTAGATGAAACTAGTATTTTGCAACAACATCTTATCTTCAAATAGAATATCTGATTCCTGTTTTTTTTTTTTTTTTTTAGGCGTTTCAATGCCCATTCCAGTGATTGGTCTTCATAATGAGGACAAGGTCTTTGTCAATGGCAGCTGCGTCCTCAACGAAGAGCGCTTCATGCTGATTGGTTCTTTTGTGGCCTTCTTCATCCCACTGGTCATCATGGTGGTGACTTACTGCCTCACCATACAGGTAACCTTTTAGGAGCCAACACATATAAAGCCATATGTATGTGCTTCATTATCTTTTCTCCCTTCTGTTGTGAACAGGTGCTCCAGAGGCAGGCTACTGTCTTCCTGTATGAAGCAAAGTCTTCTTCTCAGCAGCCTTTGAGCACACCAGCAATCACTCTGCAGCCTCCAGCCAGCCCTTTCCACCTTCCGCAGAACAATGCTCTTGCTCCTCCAGATTCACAAGGTACCAACATTGTATAATGTTTATTGTATGTGACATAAAGTTGAAGATACTTTCAAAGTGGAAATAAAATTACTTATGACTGTTTTTTAACTAATAATTGGGAACCACTTTTACTTGAATACCTCTAAATTCTTGAGACAAATTAACTGGAAATTGAGATAGAAGTTCATCTTCTTGAGGGACAACAACCAAAAGCATTCAACCAGAGTCACTTATTTGTTACAGAATTGCCCAGTCCCAAATATGGGGAAATTCAGAAATTGACCTACAATCTTTATCAAACCTAGCGTGAGCCATATTTGTGGGTCGGAACACAAAAAATCCGATTTCCCATCCCATTCCACAGAAAATCATGTAGTATAAGCTTGTGGCGTTTAAAGCTAGTCCCCATTGATAGTCAAAGTGGATGATGCTGATGAAGGTTCTCAGTCATCCAGGTCATAGTCATTCCGTAAAAATTCAAAAATATCCACTGGACCCTTAACAATCATAGACAGGTTTCAGGTATTACAGGAGACAATCCCCCCCCTTAATGGCAATCCCCCCCTTTAACGACCAACCCCTAGAATCATAGACAGGTTCAGATATTACAGGCTAACGATGGAACTAAACGACCCATTCATCGGTTACCATTGCATGTTTCCAAGCAATACAAGGCCTTGTCCATATAAGACTCAAACTCACGGCGGATCCAGACATTTGAATTGAGAAAGCTTCCTGGAGAGGTGGCGAAACATCTTCATATCTTGAAAACCAAGGCCAGTGGATATTTTTGAATTTTTACGGAAAGTGGATGATCACACAGACGCCATTTTACACAAGTGGGATTCCGTAGGTCTAACTGAGATAGACATCAGATATATTTTAGTAGGACTATGCAGCAATTCATTGGAAATTTTATTGGTCTGACAGGAAAGGTGACATGGTAACAAAGTAAAACGCATCGACTTTGGGGTAAAATACAAAATAAAATCTGTTAAGAGCACAGATCGGGCAAAATATTCAGTTTCGAGTTGTGCAAAAAAAAGCAAGACACTCTTCTAAAGTTGATTTACAAAAGCCCTTGAAAGTTTCGCCAAGGCCTAAAATTTAGATCTTATCCTCCGTTTCTCTGCAAAAATGCAGTGAACTGTTTTTCAGAGTTTAAAAGATACTGCAGTGGGGAGAATTACACAGCAGTAATGACTGAGAGGAAAAAATACATGTTTGAGCAGTTTGCAATTTTCTTTATCTAGATATAAAACTGTATGGTGTGGTGGCCTCCCCCAAAAAATGGGAACACTGTTTTCATGTGGCATACAAAAACAGGAAGTGGGATTTACACATACTAACAATGGTTGTTAGACACTCTGTTGTTGTTTTTTTGGTAGCTACATCTGTTTTTTTTTTTGTTTTTTTTTTTGGTTTATGTTTAAAATCAAAATTAATACCAAGTTTTTGCCATAAAATAATTTTTGTAACACTAAATACCTGTTTTTTTTACATTTTTTTTAATGTTTACTCCCTCACTTACATCATGAATCTGTGTGTCATATCTCTTTTCTTTTCCTTGGAAAGATTTAAAGCCCCCGGCGCTCCAAAGCAGACGAAACACCCTGAGCTGCCTGAAAAGCCCAGAGCCCAGCATCCTGCTCAGCGCCTCCACCTCAGATAGCCTCAGCATCATTCCTAGCTCCGAGGCCGCATCGCAGCTCAGCTCTCCAGCAGCCGGGCCAGGCCGAAGTGATGCATCAGGTTGCCATGGGAGACGAGGGATGATGCAAGCTATAAAAAATGAGAGGCGGGCCTCAAAGGTGAGTAGGAAAACTGCATCCAGATGACTGGCTGCCCAGTAAACACTGGTGTGCTCTGCTGGTCCATGTTGTAAACACAAACTAGTAGTAGCTATTTAGCGAATCTCGACTTGTAAACATAACATTTTATATCCTTCAAAAATCATGGAAGTCAGTGGGAGTTGTGACATCAGTTTAGCTCAGGATTTTAGTTGTGTTGGGTCTTTATCCCTTAATATTGACTCAAAACAAGCAACTGTCTTTATAGGTGGAATTCTTAGCAGTATTTTTTCAATATAAGAGCAGAGGAAAGAAACAGAAAAAATGTGATCTTCCCATGGGAGTTTTTGTGTAATCAGGTGTTAGCAATACAACAGGAAGTAAAAAAATAAGAGAAACGTTAATGTCTGTAGACTTTTTGAGATTTTTGCAGTGTATTCTTATTGTTTTTTGTTCTGTGTATTATCATTATTACTATTATCTCTGTGAAAATAATTTGTAATGCTTGATTTTAAAATATTTCAACAGGATCGCTAAAGGGAGAGTATGGATCTGTTGGTAATTTAACAACTGAAAAGAAGGGGGTTCTTAAATGAGTCATAATGATATTGTACATACATAATAATTTTATATTTCTCTTTAAATTCACATTTATTAAATTTAAAGAGAAAAAAAAAATATAAAGTTTGTTCAGTCTCTTTTCCCTACCCCTTTTTTTCCTTGTAATTCACAATTTTTCCTGGTCCCTTAAATAATAGGTAGGAAGTTACACAAACAGCAACACTTTTATTTTAGGGTTCATTTTTGAAATAAACCCTTTTTGGTAGAATATAGATGAAAAAGCAGGACAGGCTAATGTAAGGTTTTAACTGTAGCACAACCCTAACACACACATTTTAACATAAAATTTCAAATTTCCAGGTAAAGCATCCTATATACACTCTAGTATCTTGTAACTTGTAACTGACAGCTGTGTCTGGGCTTATTATCCTAAATTGAATAGCTAATATTCTCCAGAGTCCTGATAATGACCCAATTTTACTTCAGGGCATCATCCCTTAAAGACTGGAAATTTACAACCCTAGTAAAGACCACAAGTGATGAATTTACCCTCATTTATCTCTTCCAGCTTAATCGGTCAAAGTAGTTTTCAAGGCATCTCAAAGAATACAACCACTAGAAGGTCTTGTTTTCACAATGGGGTGTAGTGAGTCACTACATAAATAAAAAATAATAATAAATCTAAATATGTAATTTTTTCTTAAAGTGTTTGCTAGAATTGAGGAGGTAAGAGAGATACTTTGCCAATGAAATAAGATAATCTACATTTAAAATAGAAAAAAAAACAATTGCATTGTCTTATTTCAACTACATATTGCCCTAGTGGTTGGAATCATGAGGTTCTTGGTTTGGGCCCCACTCCCACAGACTGCCACTCTGGGTCTCTGAGCAAGACCTTAACCCCCGATTGTTCCCCGAGCGCTACACAGTAGCAGCCCACTGCTCCCCAAGTGGATGGGTTAAGATTTATAGAGTGAATTTCTGCAATGTGAGATCAATAAACTTCAATAATATTATATCTAATTATCTTATTTTGAGAGTAAAAATACTAATTCCATTGGAAAATCATCTTATTTACCTCCTCAAATTAAGGGTTAATACACTTAATTTAAGAAATTTGAACTTATTTCTTCAAAGTTTTCGCAGTGTATTTGCACCAAACATATTCCTGGTAAATTTCCATTGTCTTGTATCTGCAATGTTTAGACCTGCTGGTTGCCGGTATAATCCAATTGTTATACACCTTAAAGATCGGTTTTGGGGGGGGTTATAACAATTTTTTTTTTACTCTAATTAAAAACTCTTAAAACTTACACCTAACCAAACAGCACAATCATTCTGAAGACATGGTTGTGGTGTTTTTTTTTTTTATGTGTTAAACTTATTAACACCAAAAAGCATCACGACTGAACATTTTTTGGCCTCAATGTGAAAAAATCTGCTGTCGTGTGACAAGCCCCCCCAAAAAATCAATTTAAAATAAAACCCTCAGGTTCTTCAGTCACAAGTCTTTTAGTATGTTGGAGCTGTCACTGCTACTGAATATATTTGCCTCTCTGTGAAACCAGGATAGGTGAATTTTTCTGACATTGACGTTTCCTAACAGGGAATTTAAAAGTTTTCCTCCAGAATACGGAGAGCATTTCATGTCACATGCTATCAAATCCAGCCAGGCACTTTGAGTTACGTCAGAAAGCTTGGACTGCTGCCAGAATCACAGAGAGCAGCTGGACTGAATTCAAGTACCTCTTTAATGACAAAAGAAAGGTTTATACACCGACACCAAAGAGGCATAATATTATGACCACCATCAGGGCGAGGGAATAAACTCAGCATCTGTTCATCATGGCAGGTCAATATTAAATCCTCAAAATTTATTTCTTAGAAGCAGAAAAACAGGGTGAGAAACTGAGTGACTTTGTCAAAAGCCATTTTATGACGAAGAAAAGATCGGATTGGAGAATCAGAAAAGGTGCCGTGCATGTATGGTGCTCCTAGTTTGCAATAGTATCTATCAAAAGTGGAGCAAGGAATCAAGTGTGGTGAGCTAACGGCAGAGTCATGGGCCAAGGTTTACCAATGCAGATAGGGAGAAAATACTGGACCATGTGGTCCCATCAAACCAAGCTGAATAGTTAATCCAAGCTCAAATAGAGAGAGGTGAAATTACCCACAGCATAACTGCTTGTGTCCCATGCTGCTATTCCCTGTCTACTGCAGAAAGAGCCAACAATGGGCATATGTCTGACAAATCACTGGGTGTGGGGATCCCTTACCTTGAAGAGCATATGGCAAATTTTAAAATTTATATTCTAATAGTTTTTTATTGCCACTTCTTTGTCTTACTGCTTTACTGTACATCACAAAGTCACCAGGTGACTATGAACCCATCAGAGCATTGGCTAAAGGCTCAGAACAGATCAATACGTAGATGGGCCATAATTTTCTCCAACTGAATTAAAAACAAAGCAAGGTAATAATTTTCTGACCAAACAAGGGTTTGATTATGGCTGAAATCTTGGTGCTATGATGGGGAGTGTTGGCCTGGTGGGTTAGAGCAGTGCATTTGTGTTATGAAAAAGGTTGCAAGTACGCGGTTTGATCCCCACAGCCTGCACTCTGGGTTCCTGAGCAAAACCCTTAACCCCACACTGCTCCCTGGGTGCCACACAAAGGCAGCCCAGTACTCCCCAAGAGGACGGGTCAATACGCAGAGATTGAATCCTCCCTTTGTGGGGCAATAAAAGGATTTACATTTACATGATGGACTCAGACCTGAACCTTCAGAGGCACTTAAAGGCAGTTACTAAGTCAGACTTTTATCACTTGAAGAACATCTCCCGGATTAAAAGGCAAATGTCCGAGCAGGATCTAGAAAAACTCATTCATGCATTTATCTTTAGTAGAACTGATTACTGCTACAGTTTCTTCATATGTTTGCCTAAAAAATCCACACAAATACACGCAGAATTGGGAGAAGCAGCATTTAGTTTCTATGCTCCACTGATCTGGAAAAAAATGCTAGAAGACTGTAAAAGTGCTGGAAGCCTTAGTTCTTTTAAGTCAAAGTTAAAAGCCCTTTTGTTTAGAGCTGCCTTTGGATGTTGAAGTTAAACTTTTAACTGAGGTATTTTTAGTTGCGGTCCAACTGTTTTATTTGTCTTACTCCCTGATTTTTCCAGTTTTTATCTTTATTTGCTTTTATTCTATTTTAATTTTTTCCTGTTTTATTGTTTAATTCATATACTGTAAAGCAATTAGAATCGTCTTTGTACTTTGCTATACAAATAAACTTGCCTTGCCTTCACAATAACCTCTCTTTTTTTTTTTTAGGTCTTGGGAATTGTCTTCTTCCTCTTCCTTGTCATGTGGTGTCCATTCTTCATCACCAACGTCACCTTTGTCCTGTGCAGTGGCTCTTGCAATGAGTCTCTGCTTCATGATCTGCTAAATGTTTTCGTCTGGGTGGGTTACATCTCTTCCGGGGTCAACCCCCTGGTCTACACGCTCTTTAATAAGACCTACAGGAGGGCTTTCTCCAACTATATAAGATGCCAGTACAATGTCGGGGCCAATGCAGCAGGACAAGGCAGTAAAACCCTCCTCGCACCCCAGCAGTGCCCGTCGCATGCCGTTACCCCTCTGCTGCCAAGCAGCCACGATAAAGCGGGGGTGGACCGCAACAGTAACTGTCGTAACGGCAGCAGGGGAGATAATGGGAGGCTGACGGTGGACCCGGAGGACACAACAGATGATGGGACGCAAATCGGATTAGTGTCACAGAGCCTGTCTGAATGCCACAACGCCGGGATGCTTTCGGAGACAGAGCCAGAAACGGAGATGGAGCAGGAGCTGTCGCTCATCAGCTACCCTCCCCCCAGAGAACACACGAGCAGTGTGTGACTGCATGCTCACTCTTGTTCTGTCTTCGTTTGAACACAGCTGAGCCTTTTCACCTGAGAACTATTGCTAAGGCAGGCACTCTGGTGCACTACTTGTATCCAGAAAGAAGAGGGTGGAAAAGTGTTGAAGAAAAACCGACATTCCAAATATGTTCGCTGTCAGCTTTGTCAAATTGTTAGGTTCATACCATAAACCCACCCTCAGGTTTCAACCTGGATGTTGATGTGCTCATCAACCAAACCATGTGTTGCAGTTTATGCCTAAGGCAGGGAGAAACTGAAGTAGTGACTCCTGGTCACCTGGTGTGAAGTCAAGCAGCCTCTTGTGGAGTCCCACTGATGCAGGTTACAGAGCCAGGCATCATACGCAATCCCTCTGGAGTCAAACCACGACTTCAAGCCCTCACTGAGAGAGAAAATGCAGTCCGAGCTCGACCAAGAGCAAACTCAACCAAACACTTGTCTGAAACAGTCAAGCTTGACTGACTGAACCTTTTCACACTGTTTAGCTGACTGAAAAGGAAGATTTCTGCAAAGGAGACTTTCCTAAGACTGCAGTGAAAGTTTCCCTGGGAGGACAGAGATGAAGGAATGTACAATCACCTCCAGGTTTGGTGGACTCACAGTGCCACCCAGTGGCCATGGAAATATCTTGGGTTGACCAAAGTAGATAAAAGAGCTAAAAAAAAAAAGGAAAGTAAAAAAAATAAAATAAAATAAGACAGTCCTTTCACCTGTAGTCTGCTGTCAAATACAACCACTTTGGAGACACATGGCTTCCAAATGTTTTTACTGAAATCCATCAATAAAATATAAAAGAAAAAAAGTTTTTTGATAGAGTGCACAACTATTTTATAGATTGTCTTTATTAGAAGAAAAACATATTCATTTTTTACACAGTCACTCAAAATACTCATGGATTTATATCAATTAAGACTCATAATCTTAATACTGTATGCAAGTTTCTTCTGTTTTATTTCTTATATCAGCTTGGGAATTGACAAACTCATTTGGAGCAGAGCTGAAGTGACCATTTCTCTGTTTGCTCATTCGATGCTTTTATGTACCAGATCATTCATTTCATTTTAGTTGGGATTTAAGTCACTGAAAAAAAGAAAAGAAACATTTTGCTGTGCTCTAGGAATAAAATCACCAAATCAGCATTTAACACCTGCTTCCTATACAGTCCAATTTAAAAATATTACACACAACTTAAACTGTCTTATTTTTGTCTTAACAACATTGAAGTAAAGCATACTTCTATGGGATTATACATGATAGACTAACAGGAGTATGAAACAATTGTGAAATGAAATTGAAGGAATAAATGGTTTTCAGCTACATTTTCCTTGACATGAATATTGGAAAATGTGTTTTTTATTATTTGTACGCTTTCCTATTTATTCAGAAGTCACCTAATTGGAAAAAAAAATTGTCCGTCTGAGTATTATTAACTTTCAGTCTAAATGCAGCTGTTCTGTGAAAGCCTTACCCTATGTTCACACCGCACGCAATTGAAACCGCAGATGCAGCTGATTTATATACAAAGTCAATGGTTGGGGTGCATGAAAAGGCCCTGCAGCGTATCAAGATCAGCAGGAGCAGCGCATCTTGATTAATATGAGCAGCTGAAGCAACGCCTTATTAGCTTCTGAGCATCTGAGGCGCAACCAATCAGAGAAGCTGATCTGGGAGCTGATCTGGAGAAGGCAGACATAGCACTCCCGATGCAGATCACTATGATCACTCCCCTGAAACTGCTTAGCAATGTCTAAATTAACTTAAAACCTTGAAACCTGCTGACAAAGTATATTCGCTTTTATTATTCTGGTGCCTGCAGTTTGTACCATGTACCTGAAAAATGCTAACATCTACTTCCGGCCGTGATGAAGCGATTCCCAGTGACAGCACACCGCCAATATGTTAGGATCTGTGCGGCTCCAACAGCTAAATTATATTTTAAGGCAGGTTCGTAATCTTGCTGAACTGACTGCATGGACAATGTTTTGAGGTTAACTTGAAAATATATCAAAACTACTTTTTACCAGCTTATCACAGCAAATATAGCAAAGCTGCTCTCTGCCGTTGAACACAGGAGCAGCAGAAGCATCAGACACATCTGGCTTTACTGGATCCGCTTCAAGCATCAAGGATACTCTTGGTGCGCGTCTGACCTTCATGTGTACAAGCTTCAAAAATGAAGCAGCAGGAGCTTTTTTGCTGCCCAAATCTCATCTGCTGTGAACGTAGCATAAGGTTTTACACTAACGATTAAAATATGCTGTTCAGCAATCCACACTTGATGTGTGTATTATCACTTCTTATTTGAAATTTACATAATCTGGTTCACTTTGACTGACTTCCTTTTTCGTCTCCTCTGCTTTTTTAGACATTTACTCATTTAGTTCCCATACCTTTCCAAAATGGACTGGGTGTGGAGTGGGTTGGGGGCTATCCATTTTGCCTTGCTTCCACAGAGCAGGTGGGAATAACTGCCTGATTAGAATGGCTTCTATTAGTGACAGAACGAAAAACGCACAGATTCTGTAGTCTGTGTGAATGAGTGGTTAGAACAGGCATGCCTAAAGTCGATCCTCGAGGGCTGCTCTCCTGCAGGGTTTTAGAGGTTTTTCATGCTCTTGCACAGCTGATTTCCATTGATTGCTAATTAGCAGGCTTTTGCTGAACTAAAATTGTCAGAATCAGCTGTGCTAAAGCAGGGAAACCTATAAAACCTGCAGAGACCCTCGAGGACCAACGTTGGTCATGCATGGGTTAGAGAGTAGCAGTGGTGGATAATCCAGGTCCAGAAAGTAAAAAGCCAGTACAGGGATCAGTTCCAGACATTTGCATTTCCAGCTCCACAACACAGACTAGGGGAGCATAAGAAGGTGTGCCTTATTGTGGATTATTCCTAACCACCAGGGGGCAGAAGTCAAAGTAGGAAAACAAAGAATGGGCTATTTTTCATTTGGCACAAGAACTTTCTATAAGCAGATATGATTGAGAACAAACTTCCTGAATTCACACATTCACATTTCTTCCTTATCCCTACTCCAAAGACAATATGTAGAGCTCCCCCTACAGGTTTGATGTAAGACAGTTTAGTAGATATCAGCTCATATATGTACATTTACATTTTGTTTTTTGTTTTTCACTTTATGGGTGTGGCTTTTAGTAAGGAGTGCTCTATTGTCTTATATATGGTAAAAGTAAAACTGCAGTAGCAGCCATTCAAAATGGCCCTTCCCTGCTGAATGGCAGCCCCACTTCCCTGCAACTGCAGCAATATCCCCTCCAACTTCCAGCCACTGGAGTGACCCCCTCTTGCATATCTCTTTACCCAAACTCCCCCCTTTCCCTGAAATACAGGGTCTGACCAGGAGATTACATTTCTCTTTAGACATTAATTAATGTCCACAAATCATGACAGAAAGAATATATTAGCACAAAGATTGATGTTTAAAAAGGAATTGTAGGGAACCAGCCAAGGACCCATCAAAGAAAGTGGGGAAATTTTGAATGCCTACTACTGTAGTTTAGCATATTTTTACTCAATTGAGGGTGAAATGCTAATTTGGTAAACAACAGAATTTATATTTTTTTGAGTTATAAAACTTATAAAATCAATAGATGCATTCTGTTAGAATAGGTATACTGTTTAGTATAATTTCACTCAAACCCAAAATGACATGGCTGACTCAGCACATGAAAAAATCTTTATTAAACTAGCCTTGAGAAGAAAAAATAATAAAGTGTGTCCTTCAGTGGTGCATTTTTATTTTAAACAAGCTTGCTTTCATTAAGTTAAGTTACTCACAATGGATGGAGTAGCCAGAAATGTTATTCAAGTAAGAGTAGTGATCATTTATCATAATTTTACTCAACTAACAGTAAAAAGTACAAAGCTGTTAAACTCCTAATAGTACTTTTTTTTTTTAGTTACTGAAGTTAATGTATCTGAGTAAATGTAACAAGTTATACCTACCTCTGCAAGTAACACACACACACAGGGATAAAGTTGTGGAGAAGTTAAAAACAAAATTTTGATTATTGCATTGTATAGGGGGAGCATACTGTAGTATAACTGCAACATTACTTAGAGATGATGTCCCATTGACCTTGTGGGAGAACTAGTCAATGGGAAAATTCTTAGTATAGTACTTCACAAATTTGATCTTTAAGAAATATTGGAAGGAAGACAGACATCTTTGAAAAAAGCCCAGTAGAAAATCCAGTTTGCCACAAGCCATATTTGGAACATATTTGTATAGTAGAATAACGTAGCATAACCCTAGAATACAAATCTAATTAAAACTACATGGCAAGGTTTAAATAAGATATTTTAACAGAACCTCATCATTCAGCTGTAATTTCAGCCAAACGTGCTTTTAAAAAGTATCACATCCCAAATAAAACACCATGCTGCACCTTCTGATGTATTTTTTGTCACTAACTTTGCAGAGGATACATCATTTTCTGTCCACCTTATACACTGCATCAATATAGCAATAAATTTTTATGACATTTTGCCTATATTATCTGATTTAGATGATCTCAAAGAATGAATGTGGCCTCAAAAAGACAGATGAAAAGAGCTTCTGTATCGTTTGCATCTGTAAGAAGCAGATTAGCTCAACTCATTAATGGCCTCTGTGGTTTTTTTTTTTCTTTTATGAGATTCTCGGCTGTTATATTCTGGATATTCTGTCAAGCTGCAGGCCAAAACTAACCAGAGGTTGAACACTGAAAACCTGTGAATTAAAACAGGAACACTGATACGTTTGCATATTTATCAGCTTTGGTCGGAAATGAATAATTTAGGAAGACATAATGAGATGATCAAAGTGCTACGATTTTTAATGCTCTCTCTGATGATGACGGTGATTTAAAATGAAATAGCCTGGCAGGATTGCAGTTTGGACAGGCGTTCTGACGATCAAACCCACTAATTCAGAAGGTCTGGTCTGACTTTGAGCAGAAAGAGCAAATACGTATGTGTTAAATTCCAACAACAAGGGGAGACAGAAGTTAACATGCTTTGATCAATTCCTAACCCTGCAGCTTGCATAATTATAAGTCCTGTCAATCAGAACCAATTCCTAAAAGCACTACCACATAATTCACTTTACAACATCTCCCAGACATACTAACTTTATTGCCTTGGAAGTTATGTTTCAAACTTTTACATTTCTAAATTTCTTTTAGCTGAAGTGGCAGACTAAAGAAAGCAATTAAAGCTATAGATCAATAAGTTAGAGAGTATTCATTTATGTATTTATATATTTATACATACTTTTAAGAACAAGAGTGTTAGCTGAGTCAGAATTATTTTATTTCTTTATTGGTTCAGAATTATGTTACTAATGAAAAAATGAGCTGAATTTCAGGCATTGTAGTAATGCAATTTATAGAAAGCCAGAGCATTAAATGAATTATGACTGTGGTCTGCATAAACTTTATTTGGGAATGAACTTTAGAAGTTTATAAAATAATGTAGGACCTAAACAATTAATCGGATTAACCAATTATTGAAATAATCGTCAACTAATTTAGTAATCGGTTAATTGATAACTGGAGTTTAGAGACTCTAAAACATGCCTTTAGCTGACAAAGCAACCCACTTAGAGCTTTAACTATAACAAGATTGTCAAAAACCATAAACATTTTAAATTTAAGTTAAAAAAAAAAAATAAATAAATTAGTCTGTCAATACCCTCTATCCAGAACTCAAGTGGAAAAGTTTAAGTTTGACCTAGTTTAATTTCACAAAATCTTCTTTAAAGAACCTTTGGCTATCCGATTATTAATCGATTAATTGAAGAAATAATCAACAGATTAATTGATTAGTAAAATAATCGTTAGTTGCAGCCCTAAAATAATGATTTTTCATTGATATATTTGGTATTTGCTTATTAAAACCAGGCTGAATTAAGTCCATGGGTTCTACATCTCAACTAATCCCTACTTTATTGCAACTTCTTTAATTAATGTGTTCTGGTATAGTTGGTCTGTTTAAAGTGGTTGGGGTCTTAAGGGCTGGTTATCCTCCCACAGCAGTGTGTCACAGTGACCTTGTCACAGATATTTTTAAATCATGCTCAATATTGAAGTGTGGTCTGCGCTTTGTTATTCCATGCAACAACGCAAGAGGGACAGTCATGAACTAGCTGGGGGTCTGGATACGGCCGAGGTGGTGAGGAAGTGGGGGCAAGTTTGTCCGACAATGGAGGGACATGAGGGCCAAAAACAGCGGAATCCCGGTAAAGAAAAAGGGTCCCAGCGTTCTCGCACACCTCGCTCTTCTAGCTGGTCCATCTTCACGAGTCGTCATACAAAACAAACAAGGTAAGGTACCAAACAGGAAATACACATAATGTAGAGCGGATGTAGATTTGACCAATCAGAAGCCTCCTGTCTTCGGTCACCTACAATTTTGGAGAGGAGCAGCAGTGTATCTGCATTATGGACGGAGGCACATGGGACACACATGCAGACGACTTGGTTTCTAAGTATAAATCAGCCTTTAGAGTAGATGCAGTCAGAGATGGAAAGACTGGGATATTATAAACTAAAGGATTATCAATCTTAAAAGAGCTAATCTACAGTGCTCATTATTTCCAAACACTAAGATCATCTATAGTTTTTTGTTGTTAGCACATGGTCAGCAAATGGTGGGTGGTCATAGCCTGAGTTCAGAAGGGTTGAGGATTTTCCTTCATTGGGAACTTAAGATCAGAGGCTTTTTTAATATGTCACAATGTTTCATTCCCCGTCTGTTGGAAACGGAGTAAAAAAATGTTTGCAGGAAGAATCCAAGTTTCCTCCAAGTGTGTGATCGACAGAAACAAAGACATTCAGGTAAACTCCAACATATTTATTCCTCCACCAGGGTTCAGATGTAAGGGATGATGCTATAATTGACAACTTTTTGGTCTCTACCAAAACCTGTTTTTACCTTTATTGGGATTATTTATCTATTGAACACATTAACCGAGGGAAAAACTGAAGACCTAAATGGTTGTCCTTCATTATATTGTCCAAGTTGTGAAACCCTCCACTACCATTGGCAGAATAAAAGCCCAGCCCCATGCTTTCACTATGCTGATTGACAAGCAGAACAAAGCTTTGGGTCAGAAAGCATAGTCTCATAATTGAGGAGAGTAAGCTCCATGTTTGTCTTAAAGACATAAAAGTCACAGCAGATTTTTACCATTGGTATTGCTGTAGGTGACTAATCTGTAGGTGACTAAATTCCAGAGTGGAAACATTAAAAAAAAAACTACAGTTGTTTAAAAGCTTGATTTTAATCTTTAAAGGCTCAAATTAATATGACATCCATGCTCTTGATCAGCAAATGTCAGAATTCCTATATGTTGATCTGAACAAAATTGAATGCCACTTTTTCATATAGAGACTTTTTTTATTTGAGTATTTTCTCAATTAGCAATAATGTAAACTAATGTCTTCTTGCAGTGATAAGATCTCAAAAAATACTCTTGGGATTACTGGGAACATAAATTACAACTAGGTACAGACTCATTATACATTTAGAGTAATCTTCAGCAGGGTCTGATGGGGTAAAATGTCCTGTTAAAGAATGCTTGCCCTTTATAAAGAAAATCAACAGTTTAACATCATGCAAAGCAGGATATGAAAAGGCAGGATGGCCTCTGCTACAGATGCTTAGATTCATCTGAACAGATGAGCACAGAAGGCTCTACAACCTATAAAATTAGCTTAAAGTTCTACATACACTTACCCAGTATATTTTGCCCCTTTAAAGACCTTTGAGGACTCACAGTAAATAAAACCAGCAGTAACATGAAACCTATTATGTTATAATGATATATCCTGTTAAGATTATCGGAGTCTGACCCAGTAATCCATAGGCTTCTTCAAGCCTATACAATATTAACAACTTAGCCTACTCTAAAAATGTATTTGTTGTTATTTTTTAACTCATGACTTTAATCATATGGAAGTTATTGCCAGTAAGTTAAAACTCCAAACACCCAATAAAGTGATCTAAGAAAGGGAGTGCAGTAATTGTCCAGGCCATTGGACATTTAGGATGCAAAACACAGGGGGAAAATCCTGTCAAAACTATGACCTTTTTAATCAATATTGCTAAAGATTTAAACAGCCTTCCTTTCCATCCATAAGTAGAGTTTCTAAACTGCTAATGCTTGCACAAAGTGCTGTGGAATAAGTACTTCCTTCTTCACAGATTTCGTCTTTCTTTGCTTTTCTGTCACACTTGAATGATTGAGATCATCAAACCAATATTTTATTAGACCTGGATAATCTGAGATAAGAAAATGTGGTTTTCAAATGCCAAATTCTTTCATGAAGAGGGTAAAAGTTATCGAAAGCAGCCTATGCTTATAACAGGTTACCTTAACCTGGGTGGCAACGACTGTCACCATGTGTTATTGATAACAGACTGGGAGATTTTTTTGACTCACTGAGGAGGAACTGTGACCCTCTTTTCTTTTTCTGGTGCATTTCATTTAGCTGCTTTGGAGGATTTTAACCTCTTTAAACTTTTCTTTTTTTAAGGTTACAGTCACAGGATGCAATAACATTAGAATTCAGGTCCAGTCATTTCTAGGAAAAGAAAATTACAGCTCATTCAGACTCTGCTTTTTTATCCTTGCAAGGGTAAGCATGAGTATTTGACTTCCATGTTCCTGTTAATATAGCATTAGCAGCACCGTCACCATTGTTTCCACAGTTTGTTACACAATTGGTAAAACTCTACACAAACAGCAACACTTACCGAAAGCTGACAGGTGAGTCCTAGATTGTTGGCATTGCCTCTTATGGAGGATGACACAGCAGTGACAGCAGTGAAGCCTAATGTTAACATCCTCCCAGGAATTAATTTGAGGTCAAGGACCAGAAGCAGGTGTTGGATTTTTTTGGTTTGAACAAAAAGCCTGAATAAAAAAAACTAACAATAATAAAAACTTCTTTTTCACACTCCAGGATTGCCCTGCAGGTTCAAACTGAGACCGCACACCAACACAAATGTTTTGAATTGAAAAGGTTAATTTCTCAAGGGATGACAGCTTTAAGTGGAGCTGCCATAGATTATTTTACTACAATCTCTATGATTGACTGTCAGTTTTCTCTTTTTAGTTTTCTAAAATGCAATTTTTTAAAGATATAACAGGACACAGTATTTTTTCCCAAGTCACTTTAAGATCAAAGTATTTTCCTCTAATGTGAGATGGGCCTCTGTGTTGTTTTCAGTCAGTAGTGCTCTTCCCATGGATTGCATTTCTACTACATATTTACATTTTTTTCAACCTTTTCTGACCTTAATTGAGGCATAAAAGCACCAATGTCCTTAAACATTGTTCTGGGAGATTTGTATTCAACATTAATATTGGTTAGCCTGGCTTGGACAACTTATTATTGAAATCTGCATTATGAACTTCCTTTTTATATCTAATCAATGTCTTTTTGTCTGATAACACACTTTGGGCCAGATCTATCAAAGGTTTGCGTATATAAAAACGTGAGCTATTTCACTGCGCACGCTAAAAAATGTA
>NW_015151192.1:135242-138766 GCF_000732505.1 Cyprinodon variegatus
AGCGCAAATTACTGCACGCAAAATTGGATCTTGATAAATCCGGCCCTTTGTGTGATGATCTATAACATGTAAATAAGAGAAAAAGGAGAATTCACAAAGAAGTCGAGTAGTTTTTCTCAGCACTGTATGTTTGAAGTGTTGCTTTAAAGCTTTCTAACCCTCAAAATAAATGAGCATGCAAAAGTATCAGTCACGAAAAGAATCCTGCATACATTTCCTGCAGCTGCTGTTTTTTATTCCAACATTAAACATCATGATAAGAGTTTGAAGAGGGGGAGAAAACGATTGTGAGAGAGTGTGGCGTATGCTGCAATTTAATAACTATGTGTCCGCTGTACCTGTGTGACTCAAGCTGCTATCTGAGATTGATTTTCTGCTTTTTATTGATTGTGTCCAGCGCTGCAAATTAAATCAAGGCCAGATAAAGGAAAGCAATCACTGTGAAGAAACATGAGGAAAGATATAAAGTAATAATTTGATCTGGGTCTGGTGTGTAGAGAGAAAGCTTCAGTTATTTGTCGAGTTTTAGTCATTATTACTTAGCCATTATTTTCTCTGTATTCATTAAAATTTATATTTTAAATTTATTTAAATTTATTAAAAAATGTATTTAAAAATTTAAAATTAAAATTATTTAAAAATAAGTGTTTTGACAAGAAATAAAAAATCTGCTTTTGTTTCTGTTTTTTTTAGTTGTTACCCATAAGCATCGATTATTATTTAAGGACTGTAGTAAATCAGCACTCTATACCAGAAGCTACTTTGCTGGTTTAGGAAGAGAAAGTAACAAAAAAACAGGTGACTTGGATTTATTCAGAGTAGGGAAACGTATTTCTTGCAAAACTTTTCAGTAAAACATTTTACACAAATCTCTTTACACCCTCAAAATGTCAACACATGTTTAGGCAGTCATCCAGCAAAATTAAATGTGTTAACTGAATCTGAGAGGTGGTGTTAATCAGTTATATTTAAGAAAATCTGTGAAGTCTGGATTTCAAAATCAACATTTTACAGAGTTTCAATCGATCTATTAACTCTTATTTGGACAAATAGATGCAACTGGGCTGCTGTGGTTAGAATATAGCTCACCATCATGAATAATTAACTATAATGTTAACTTATGACACAATAATCTACTTTTAGATCTAGTTAACCTGTTGAATTACAACTGTGAAAAGTGTTGTAATCGACTAATCGTTAACTGGAGTCAAGAGACATGCCTCTCTGGAGTCAAGAAACATGCCTTTAGCTGACAGAGCAACCTACCTAGAGAAGTAATTATAGCGAAATTTTAAATAGATATTTAAATATTTTGTATTCAAGATTTTAAAAAACACTTTTTTTCTGTCAATATACTCTATCCAGAATGCATGAAGTGGAAAAGCTTTAGTTTCACCTCGTTATATGTCGTAAAAAATCTTTTTTAAGGAACTTTGACTATCCGATTGTTAATAGATTTATCGAATAATTAACTGATAGATTAATCGGTTTGCAAAATAATCATTAGTTGCAGCCCTAAAACAGCTAATTTAAAAGTGTTCGCTTTAACTTTTTAGTAGGTAACTTGGCACTTTTAAGTTTTCTGTAATATTAAAGTTTATTAAAATGATTAGAAAGTATCCACTCCCAATAACCTTCTGGACATCCTCCCCAAGCCCAGCTGGGGTGCCGACCCCAACACCCTCAAACAGTCTTCACTGGCACTGTGCTACTAAACAGCTGAGTACTGCGCTGCAGTGTGGAAGAGGTCAGCTCATGCTCCCAAGATTGATTTAGAGCTCAACAGAGCCTGTCATACCATCACACGCACCCTGAAAGCTACTGTATATGGTGTATATCAGGTATTTGCCCACCTGGTATACGCCAAGACAACCAAGAAAGAAGAGAACATGACGAGCAACTGAATGACCCCAGACACCCACTACACGGACATCAGGAGGTTCCTCAACGGCTGACATCACATCACAGCTTTATGACAGTTCAAGGTCTCCAAACAGTTTAATCAGAGACCTTTAGGGTAAAGAAGTGGAAAGACAAGGATTCAAACAACAGTAAGGCATTGCCACCCCCTAGCGAGACAGTTCCCCTGGAGAAGACCTACCAAGGGAGGAATGGGTTTTTCTCAAAAGAGCCAGAGCCAAGGTAGCTAGCCCAGGTGACAACATGGTGAGATCAGGTAAATCTGTGTGTTCGGGCCTGCCCATAAGTTTCACTCCATTACATCTCAAAGTCAAATATTGCACTTTCTACTCCACTACATTTCAAGGAAGCTGTTAGTTAGTTGTTACTTTCTGCTCAGCTAAGCTTTGTAATCCGCTGTTGCTGTTTCTCTTTCTGAAATGCAGTTTCAACATGCAAGATAGCAGCCCTTAGGACTGAATTTGGACTCCACTCTTTTAGAGATTGGCATGACATTCTAAAAAAAATGTGAGAAACTCAGGGCTCCCGAGTGGGAACACCTATTAAACATGTGCGAGAGCATCACAAGCCCATTTCTCCTCGCGCATGCTCTGTTTAGAAGTTGCTGTTTGCATCACTCATGCAAGCTGACTTTGCAAAAGAAGATTTGCAAATTTTTTCTATGTAAGACTCAACACTGGTAAGTGAAAATTGGGATGACCATGTAGGAGGGCCTTACGTAACATATCACCAGAATCATTGATAATTAGTAGGACCACTTAGTGCAAAAGTGAGTACCTCAATGCTAAATTTGACTTGTAGTTGATATTTGACAATGAGTGTCAATACTTTTACCCAAGTACTACTGTTGAGTACTTCATCCACCACTATGTTTGAGCCAGTAACATTTTTTCAATATGTTCAGAGCACAGAAGAGACATGCCTGGAGTGCTCTAACTTTTCCTGATCTGATCTGCCTTGCTTAACTAACTTTGAAAGCAGCTCAGGATCCTTAGAAACTTAAAAAAACCTGACACCATCCTTATGGGAGTTGATGCAAAAAGCTGCCACCCAAAGTGAATGTATAGCTGTCTCTTAATCTATGAAAAACTGTTCCAGCAATCACTCCTGTATTACGTCACTCCTATTTTCTCCCTCAGTTACTGAGCAGCTTTAGACTCCTCTGAATGGTGGAGGTTTTTTGATAAACTATTTTCTGTGGGTGCCCTCAAAATTATTCAATTGATCATCGTTATTAACATTTTAGTCTACAAAGATGAATGGAAAATATTAATATTGTGTCATCAACACTTTAAACATAAACCCGATTTTGTACATTTTGATTGGTAGCTTCATTTTATCAGCTTCTAACTTACAACAATGCTGTTGTGCTGTGCTAATGCTAGCTGGTAAATGTATCAACTGATCAGTTCTCTTAAGTTCTTTCAGAAAGTTTACCTAATCTTTAAGCAAGGTTTGGATATAAAACACAAACACAATGTTCCACAAATGAATAGATTGAAGAAAAAAAACAATAACATAGGTTTTTAAACTGAAATTCTTGAAATGAAGCTCTAGCGAAAGTTCAATTGAAGAAACTCTGACTTACCTCACATCATCAGAAG
>NW_015151192.1:142857-149610 GCF_000732505.1 Cyprinodon variegatus
GATCACCTTGTCAACCAGCTCGGATTAAACCACCACCAGTTTCAGGCCCGGGGGGAACATCCCTATTCACATTCATCTACTCATGCATGTTAAAGCATAATTCAGCATGAATGTTCCTGCCGAGGTCTGAGCGCCAAAGACTATACTTTCTTATCAATAAATTCTTCTAATTATCTTTTCTCTCTGTGTGAGTTTTTCAGATTGAAATAAGTTTAGAACACACATTTTGAACCCTAAAAATTGAGATTATCTATTTTGAAGCCCTTTAAGTTGTAGGCCCTTCTTGTAATTTAGTCTCCAAGCATCTCTAACATGATCCCTGGCAACCGGTTGTTCAATGTGAACCCAGATTTTAAAATTAAATTAAATTAAAAAGGAAAAAAAAGGCCTGCAACTTGTTTGAATATACAACCTTTTTAATTCAATAAAAGTTTTAGTTTTAGTCCTGCTTTATGCTATCTGAAAGATATATTTTGTGAATGTTTATTTATGTTTTGAAAATGTCCATGCTATGATACTGCTTTATTAAAGTAAGATGTATCACCAGAGTATGTAGATTAACCATAACATATCACATCTATTGAGTGAGAAGGTAAATTCAAGAAATCACTGCTCTTACATCCACACAATGTCAGTGGGAATCTCCAGTTTCTAAAAGTCTGTGGTAAAATGTGCTGGTGTCCAAACACTGCTAAATTAAAGCTTTAATTATATTTTAAGCTTTCATCAAAATCTACATGAACCCTGAAATAAAATATCCACATGCTAAACCAGAGGAACATCTTAAAAAACATAAGAATAGCTCCGGAGTACAGGAGTTTCCCGGCCATCCTCGGATGTATTATATCTATGTTACCTTTAATAGGATTTTTTTTTTTTTTTTTTTTATCACCAGAGTAGCTTGTTTTGCTACATCTACAATGAAATCAACGTGCTAGAAGACAAAATCTAATCAAGTTACTTTAGAATTAAGAGTGACACTTGGCACAGTTTGGCTTAAGAAGCTTTTTACATGATTGCAAGAAAAAAAGGAGTAGGGAGGGTTGTCAGGATGATAAATGAGAAGAAACACTGTGGTTTCCTGAAAAACACACTTCATTCAATTTTAAAGGGGCCTCAGGCGATAACGGATGAATGGAGGTGCTTGCAGGTGAGACTGCAAGACTAACTGAATATTTCTGTAAAAGAAGCGACTGAAACTGCTTAAAACATTGCTGTATTTATTTTTTCAATGCAGAATTGTCCTGGGTCTGGTGGTTTTGTTGCAAAAATGTTCTAAACAAAAGATTGCTTTAGGCATAGCTAACACTTTAAAGGCAGGCAATTGCTGCAATAAGCCACAAGGTGGGGAAGATGTGCACATTTCAAAGAGGATATAAAAAACTAAAAATAATACAAAAACAATTAAATATATGATGTGGACGGTGATAATATCACTACTAGTCCATCATGCAACTCAATATCATGCAAATAACAGTTCTCTATTAATATGTTAAAAATATTAACTTAATGTACTATATAAAACAACTGAGGTTGATTTGAAGTTATTCTTTTTCCTTTAATTACCTTTTGAGGTTTTATATTTAGCAGTGACCAGAATATTAACTCATGTGTGGGGTTCTGTGGACATAGTGATGACTTTAGAATGAATCCCTGGTGGGTTCTGTCCCATTACCTCACGGTTGGCCTGATTCTCAGTATGGCTTCATTAGCAATGTCTTTGTACTTATCACTACATCCTCTAAAAAAAAAAAAAATCTGAAATACAAACAAAAATGATTAGAATTACCATCTTGATTCATTATGAAAAATTTAGCCAGGACATAGGTTATCGTCCGCTTAGTCCCTTCTGAAGTCGCAACTAGGGTTCCCTTGGCTAATTGCCCTACAGGGAAACAGATGGGACCATCACAGCTCCAGCAGTGCAGCTGTAAATAAAGAGAGGCTTTTTCTGAATGCTGAAATGGGAATTAACTGAGCCTGCAGGAAGCTGGAGTGACCATGATGGATCACTTTACTGTAGCTTCTAGAGAACTTGTTATTTAATTCATGTTGGCTTCTCCTGGTAAATAATAATGAGGTTTTTGAAATATACACTTTTAGCTGGTAACAAAATGTGCAGTGCTGAAGGGCTCATTCATTTATCATATATAGCCAATGGGAAGGTCCTGCTATGCTGTTTTAGAGGTGATCTGGAATCAGCACCATGGCTAGTTACACCTAAGGTATCCTTCCTAAGATCAGCACCATGGCCAGCGACAATTCTCAGTTTTAAACATGATGCAACAGCACCGCCCAGTGCTACAGTTTGGGAATAGCATCTGAGTTTCATGATCGTGTATAATATACTTTATGTTTGATTAAAAAGCAAGAAGCTTTCTCTCATTATTAGTTCAAAAATGTATCATATTAGTAAAATTTTAAAATGACTGACAGCAAAATTCTTTGCTTTAACAAATTCCTACATATATATATATATATATATATATATATATGCAATGTATTGTGCACATTTGTCCAGGTTGAAAAAATATCCTTTGCTTAAATTCATATTTATCCGTTTATACTGTTCACGTTTTGTTTCTCAGCAGGAACATTTAAAACTTCCGTCTTTAAAGTGCATTTATTCTTTTTTGGTTGAAACCGAAGGTGGTGTGTTTCGACCTTCCTAAGAAAGGCTTTTCGATTTTCCTTGGTCCGAGCTGTAATTGGATTTCAATTAGGATTAACATGCTTAGCCAGCAAACAGCATGCAACAAGTACAGCCCTGTTTCAGATTGCAAGGAATCCTTATAGGAATGGAAAATATAAAATCAGTTTATATGGTTTATTGCTTGGAAAAGGGCGCAGAGCGATAGTAAACGTCGTCTTCCGGCCCCGTAGCGGCTCTATTTATCCTCTCCGCGTCGTAGCAGAGAGACAGAGCTGACAATCAGCGGCTTCCTACTGGCTCTGCTGCGCATGCGCGCTTCTGCCGGTTTGCTGCGGCTCTTTGCTTGATGCCTAAAAGCTGCGTTAAGCTGAAAAAAGCAGCAGCCTCTCCTTTCCAGGAATGTCCAAATTAAAACAAATAGCTACAACTGTACTTTCTTCGTTTACCAGCTTCCTGCAGGCGATTTATATATGTTTTGTAACACATTTTACTGACTAAATTCATAAAGTTAAGTATTATGCTATTTATGCATTTATATAAAACATCCATTTTAATCTGAGAAATAAAAAACTAATATCAGCTAAATGGACTGAATGGATTACCTTTTAAAATGATACTAACGTTAGAATAAAACCATATTGCCTGTTAACTAGCTTAGAATTTAATTTCTTTTTTTGTATTTATCCATGGACGAAAGAAGCTTTAATATAGAGATTTTTTGAGTGGTTTCTGTCAAGGTTAGGTTGAGGTTGTGAGGACCCAAATGCAGGAGCATGGAGGCAGAGGTGATTTTGTTGAAGATTTAATTGAATGATCACAAACATCTGAGGCAGGAATCCAAAAATCCAACATAAAAATGTAAAACAAACCAGAACCATGGAGACATCAGGGAAAACAAGCATGAGGAACTACGGAATGAGCAGGAACCAGCACTGAGGAACTGCACAGGGAGAGTATTTATCGCTGACTGAACAAAGACAGGTCTAACGAGCCGATAGGTAGAAATAAACTACAAAGACACAGAACACAAATAAACTTAAAAATAAACCCAAGCAGAGGGCAGAACCCTGACAGTGTCATTTAAAAATTATCAAATAAGACATTAAATTAGGTGATGAAAATACAGATATCAGATGTTTTGGAAATACAAGAAATAAATAAAAGCTTGTTTTATATTCTTTATATTAGATGTATGTTGTCCTCCTTTAGATGTTGTCAGACCCAATTTATTGTGATACCAGTAAATAAAACTCTTGTTCACAGACTCAATCCATTGTTACATATCCTGAGCAAAAATGTCTAGCCGTACAAATCAGGTCAAGATATACTTCAACTTTTACCTACAGTTGAAATTACTAAAAATAGGATTTAAAACAGAGGCATGTTCTATTTATGAGTAAATAACAAGGAAGAGAGATGTCCATTGATTTAGAAAATTATAGTTCTAAATTGTAGTAACTGTTTCACAAACAGTACATGTTACTCAAACTAACATGGTAATTTTTTATTCCAAATTATACAAATACAAAAAAAAAAAACTTTAAAAAGTCTTCTTGAATAATCGTTTAACTGCCCATCCATATAAAATTGTCTATGCAAAGTCACTTGGGGGCTGGTGCCCATCTGCAGTTGGCACTGGGTAAAAGACATTGTATACCCTATAGGTCAGCTGTTCCAAATGGAGACAAACAAATTACCAAGAGGGAACTCATACGTGCATGAAAACAGGCAGGGATTCAAACTTAGGATCTTCCTGTTACCAGAGCTACAGAGTTACAGATTAGATAATCAAGTTCATTAACGCATGTGAAGCTGCCGTACAAGACAGAGTCGTATTCATGAGAGGCTGTCTTAACAGAGCTAACAATAGTTTTGTTGTTGTTATTATTCAGTCTGAACAGACTGCTACCTTTCAGCCTCTTCAAAATGTAATAACTTCCATCCAAGTCACATAATTTAATAAAATAAATTTATGGTTTTTTTTTGGTTCTAGAGATTTAAAAAAGGGGGGGAGGGGGAATTCAGTATGGATTATTTTTGCAAAACACTGCATATTTAGAGCACTTTGATTCTGAAACGAAAAGAAAACATTACCCATACAGTGAAAAAAAAAATGCAACTGCTTTTGGCATTTACTTAATCATATTTACTTATTTTAACACCATTGTTTTACGTCCTACCCTGCTGACATGAAACAATTGTGTTAAAGTAACTAAATATGGTTAAGTAAATGCCAAAGACGGTTGAGCAAAATTAGTTTTATTAAAAAAAAATATTATTATATAGCTCTCAATCAAGGGGGAAAAAACTGTAATTTGGGAATAGATGTAAGTGTATTGCATACCCTACTTTATTTTATAAAAAAATATTGTTTCCTCATTATTTGCTTGTGCAAAGAGGGTGTAGGCTATTTTATTCCAAAATCTGTCAATAAAATATTAATTTAAGGTCTAAAACGAGAAAGATCAAAGAAACTGCAAATGGTTTTCTTTGAAGGGCTTTTATTTTGAAGTTTTCACGGGATCTTCATCTCTGTTAATCAGTCTGGCTTGATCTTCTTTAGGTCGACAGACGCTGCCTTGGAAACGACATAAATCCAGTGCACGCAGCTGGCTCTTTAGCAGGGACCTACATCCCCCCCACACTTCAAAGGCTTCCGCCCCTCTGGTACCCTCCTCTTCCTCCTCCACCTCTTCTCCATCCATTCCTCCGTTCATCTCCCGATCTCTGCGAGCATGGATGATCCGAAATGAAGGCGAGGAGGCGCAGCAAGAGAGCATCGAAATAACCGAGACAGGAGGAGACGGGAGGTGCCGCAGCCAGGTAAATGTGAGCAGATTTCCAATCAGCTTTGGAAGCCACGGCCGTGGGGAAGGAGCCGTGTCGATGCGGGGGCACGTCGCCACGGAGGAGGAGGGAGGGAGGGAGAGAGGATGCATTTGTTTTTGTTATTGTTGCAAGAAGAGGAAACAATGCGTGCGCCCCTTATTACTCAGCCTCAGAGGTGATAGATTTATACGCACGCGGATTGATCTTAATATTTAAAATTGTGTTAAAAGGGTTTTATCAAAGCACGCGCTCCTTTCACACCATTTTATTCCGCCCTGCGTGGCGGAGGCGCGCTGGTCAGGTGCTTTTCTAACAAAATGTCACCAGTTGGAGGAAAATGTGCTTGCAGAATTTAACAGAAAATAATAAGAAAGAGCTGGAATAAAAAATAAAAAAAATTAGAGTTTATAGAAGAGGAGGTGTGTGGACAGGATCCTCTGGAATAGCAGTGGATTTGGTATCTTCTGTATGGAAGACAGTGTTTGATCATAAGGTGCTTTTAAATGGACGGTATAATCTTTTATAGAATATTTTGTGGTATTATAGATTTAAAACATGTCCCAAGTTTTATAGAAAAAAAATATTATTGATGTTGCAGCTGCTTCTGCTGCTTGCCAGATGTCTTCATGCCTTAAAGCCTCCTGGGTCTAAGCAACTTCACGTGTTTTTGTGTAATATCAAAGATGTATATTGAATAACACAAATTTTTTTGCAGTTCACATTGATAAAAGCCATCCAGATGATATTTTTGCTGCTATTTACTACAAGAGAAACTGCATAGAATATGTGCACCATTAATGTCTGACAAACTAACTGATTTTTTAAATGGAGATCATATTCAATTCAATAATACTTTATTAATCCTAAAGGGAAATTAAATGTCGCAGTAACTCATAGTTTATTTTTTTGTTTGTTTGGGTTTTTTTGGTGTTGTAGATGTTGATAGCTGTAGGCAGGAAGGATTTAGCTTTGGATCAATTCAGACACTTTCTAAAGCTGTCAATTAGCCTCTGGTATAATGTTGTGTGGATATTTGGCTCTAAAGGTTATTTAAATTATTTGATTTGTGTGTACGGATTCAGCATTTGAGGATGGCTCAGTTCTATGGTGTTTAAGTTGTTTTAAAAAAACAAACATTTGTCTTAATAATGGTTCATAACCAGTTATTGTGTGTGTTTGGGAGCATGGTCCTGTTTTGAAAGCCAGGGGTGTCCCGATACAACTTCTTCATTTCCGATACAATACCAATGTTACAGCTTAAGATGATGACC
>NW_015151192.1:150113-151460 GCF_000732505.1 Cyprinodon variegatus
GGTATCAGTATCGGTTATCGGCTACATGAGTTTTAAAATATCGGCATATCGGATATCGGCCAAAATCCCAATATCGTGCATCCCTACCAATAATCATTATTTATACATACTGTTATAACTAATTTATATTGTGGAATGATAGATAATGTTTTATCCAGGGATAGTTCTCAATCAGAGAACAATAGAGCATCAGGTATGAGAACAACTGACCCATTTCTTATTCACCAAAGAACAGCAGATAGAAGCAAAGTGTTTATGAGTTTTCTGATTTTGAAGGTTTTAGAAGCAGGCCGATATTCTGAAGTTTCGTTTTTTTTTTTTTTGTCACCTAAAAAAACGATTTCCAATTGATTGATTTATTGGTTGATTGACTTTATTGATCTCATAGTGGAGAAATGTACTCACTACATCAGCTGAAATAGTAATAGAAGAAGGTGCCAAAGGAAGAAAAAGGAGGATGGGATATATACAGTATATACAGTGCGTCCACAGCTTTTATTTAATATAGTAGGATCATTATACTGGGTTATTGCACAGGGTGTTTACATGGGTATTTATGTAGATGGATATTGATATCTATATGAATAGTTATTACACTGGGTGTCAAATATAGAGAAACATTGCACAGGGCATCAAATGGTAAATTGCACATTACACATTGCACAAGTTAGTGCCATTGTAGAGTCTGGTTGCAGCAGGGATGAATGACCTGCGGTAGCTCTCCTTTTTACAAACAGGGTGTAAAAGTCTTTCATTAAAGGAGCTGCTCAGCTCCTCTACTGTCTGGTGCAGAGTTGTCCATGATGGATGTAAGCCTGGACATCCTCCTCTCAGCCACTACCTCAACTGAGTCCAGAGTGCAGCCTAGGACAGAAGTGGCCGTTCTTACTAGTTTGTTCAGCCTCTTTCTGTCCCGCCCTGCGCTGCCAGGGGCCCAGCAGACACCAGGGTAGAGGAGAGCTGATGCCACCTCAGAGTCATTTCATATATTAATATCTGATTTGGACAGATCTATTACCAGCTATAGGGGTTGAAGGTGAAGTTTGGAAGCAGTTTTCATTATTCCACCCACTTTTTGTAAAGAACTCGAGGGTTGCTTTAAAAACACCCCCTCAGAGCATGATGCGGCTACCACCATGCTTAAACATACATCCTGTCATTTTAATAAAACGGCTCCACAATTGTTCTGTCAGAAAATTGACTAGGAAGCATTCGGCTTGTTCATATAAGGGGATGGAAATCAATTCTAAAAGTAGAGGCATCTTAAAGAGTTTATAACAGAGTTTAAGGCCCCGTCCACACGAAGTCAAAACGAACACGAAACGCTAATATTTTCCAGAACGTTTG
>NW_015151192.1:152097-164777 GCF_000732505.1 Cyprinodon variegatus
TAATGCATGTGAAGCTGCAGTACAAGACAGAGTCGTATTCATGAGAGGCTGTGTTCACAGAAGCTTGCGCTGATTCATTACATAAGCCAATCATAGAGAAAGAAGGGCCAAGAAGCCTCAACTGTGAGCACATACATACATTCACACACAAAGATGCACAGAGTCACTTAACCTCAGTGCGTGAATCTGAGGTGGATAAATCTTTCTTTTTTTGCTCAGGGACAAAGGGGGGTAATCTGGATTCTAAGATATTTTTTTAGATTCACAGGTGTACGTTTCAGGAAAACAATTTGAACTTATGGCATTTGGAGATCCACCGATAAAATTTTTGGATCGGATATTGACTCTGATATCAACTAATTAACTGGATCAGATATCAGCTCTGATATCAACTAATTAACTGGATCAGATATTGACTCTGATATCAACTAATTAACTGGATCAGATATCAGCTCTGATATTGACTAATTAACTGGATTGGATGTCAGCTCCGATACTGGATCGGATATCGGCTCTGATATTGACTAATTACCTGTCAGATTTCGTATCGTATATCTGAGATCCAATTCAGTGCATTTCACATGGAACTTTTGTTTCTTTCTCTTTGCTGCTGATGTGTTAATAAATAACAAAGTACGTTTAGATCTGTGCTAATTTGTTACCTACATAACAATGTTTATATCAAGGCTAAAGCCCTGACTCACATTGCAAAATACATGGTTCATTCAATCAATGTTAAATCATATCGGTATCGGATATCTGCAGATATGTTCAGCCCAGGTCAGATCAGCAAAAACCGGATCAGTGCATCTCTAACTGCGTTTAAAGTAATTATTTGTAACAATGATGTTCTGATGGATGAATTCATCAAACGCTCTGAGCCTGTGGATGGATTGAACTTTCCTACATCACCTTAAATAAGATCTCTCTTAACTGGAATCCATAACACTTTTTTTTTTCTGAAATATCCTTTACTGGCATGAAAAACTTTTTTGGGACTGACTAAAATATGGTTTTGTGAGAAATTTCCAACTGTTTTGATTTATTTTTTTTAAGTGTATTGATGAATAAGAAAATGAAACATGTAACCCTTTTAGAAAAATAAAATCTGTGCGCCATCAGTGCAGAGCTTGTGTAACATCAGGAATAGATTGTCTTTAGCCTCAAGACCAGAAAGACTAGGCTTTAGCCCTTGAGTCCTTAACAGAGCCAACAGTTAGGGGTCATGAACTAATGTATGGGGTTGGCTCACAATTAAGAACAAACCCTTAATATCCAACAGAGCAAGTCCTTTAAAAAAAAAAGTGGTAACATTTTGGTGATGGTTTTTAGTAAGTAGAGGAGCCAGAGACAGTAACTTTTTTTAAAGCCTGTGGTCGGACCTCATAAAGCAGGCCAATAAACAAAATAACAAACTATGATCAACTATCAGTTAGGATTTAAACCAGAAGTTAATTTTAAATGTTAGATGTTGTAAAGAAAATCGTAAGAGGCACTGAGTCAGTTCACCTCTATACGAAGATATAAACCTATTCATACCTTAGCGCCACTATTTTTCTTTTTCTATTTTTCTCTATTCAGCTATCAACAAGCAGCTTAAACCACTACATACTTGTTTTTGTTCAAAAATAATTAGGATAAATAGTGATACAAAAGATCCTATTTCTCATGTGTTTTTTTCTTTTTTTTCAGAAAACTTTGTTAAACAACGTCAGGTAATGGTAGATAATAAACATTTATTATTACAGTTTGTAAAATTCTAATTTATTGAAACCATATGTTACCCAATAGCAAATTTACCGCTAAAAAACTGCTATACTCGTTTTGTATTTTCAGATTCAATCAAACTGTAACCCAGGTAATAAAATTAAACATTAGCTTAAAATATAAAACTAAACAAAACTACAAATGCAATAAAAAAAAAACTCAGATGATTGGAATCTGATTACTTTGAGTTATATACGCTCTGACTGCATCATGGCCTATTTTAAATTCAGAAATCAGATTTTGTTTGTTTGTTTTTTCCAAAATTAACAATTCACCCACATGCAGCTGTTAAAAGTCTCCAGCATGTATTGGTATTGGTAACCACTCCAAAATCAGCCAAAAAACAAATATCAGATAATATCAGCCACTGCAAAAATTAAAATTTAAGTAACTTTCTCTTGATGTGAGCCAATATGTAAAACAATATGACAACAAAATAATATCATATACATGTAAAATAAGAAAATAAAAAACAGCATTAACTCATTTTCAGTGTATAATACGCAATTATCTTATTTTAAAGGTGAAAATACTCCATACTCCAATTATTCCACTGGCAGATCATCTCATTTACCTGCTGAAATGAAGATCAAATACACTTTTTCTTCAGGGTTTCCACGGGTCATTAAAAATCATTAAATGTCATTAAATTATTTTTTTTTTAATTAAGGCCTTAATTGGCATTACAGTTCATTAAATGAGATTATAGTGGCATTTAAAATGCTTTATTTAAAAAAAAAATTATTATTGTTTGTAAAACAATTTCTTCAGATATATCAGATAACTGGTTCCAAGTGCGCGGAACTACTTCCAGTTGATCATAAAGTTCTATGTTCGGAAAGGCTGAAAGAAACTAGAGGATGGGAAAATGCAAATTTCAACAAAAGTGGTTGGAAAATGAGGAATTCAGAACATGGCTGCAGCCTGTCGACGGTAAAGTTGACGATGGATTTTGCTGTGTTTTATACAGTATATACATATATGAGAGTCATGGGTACTTATTCGTGGCTTTAAAATTCTTTCTAAGAGCATTAAAAGAGCATTAAAAAGCATTAAATTAGAGTTATTCATTCCTGTATAAACAATGTTCTTAGAAAACCTTCCTCATTTTTAGATTGGTTTTTGTAGTGATACATATCTCATAAGCAAGCTGATAAAAACAATGGGTGTTAAAATGTATGTAAACTTTTGGTTAATAATAAAAGGATTAGTTGCTCTCATAACTATAGTTGTTGACTTTTTCTGTTTAAATAAAATCCCCTCTAGTAACAAAGCATTTTTTTAAATAGTAAGCACTAGAACCGGAGTAATAAAAATCAGTATGATTCGTGTTGTTATTGAAGTTTTTGGATGCCTTGAAGTGTTTTATAATGTAGTCAACAGAAACTAGCTATTTTACAGGACATTGTGTTATTAAAGGAGACATGTCATCTGACCGCTTACAAAAACCATATCATGATAATAGGTTGAATTATCGTGATAACAATAAAAGTGACAATTAAAAAAAATAATTCTCCATAGTGTTTCTTAGTTAACTCTGGCTGCCACTGCTCACCACATCCATCAGAGCCCCACAATCACAAATAATCCTCTTGGAGAATAAGCACATTTAAATTCTTTATCGACACCAGTTGCTTGAAGAAGTTGGGTTCATGTCACTAAACATCTTGTACTAACTGTAATTAATCATATTCTTTAATTTTGTTAATGCCCCAATGGAAAAAAGTAAATATTAAAGAAAAAGAACAAAGTAGTATTAAAAAAAAATTTGACAATGAACCCAATTTCAGGAGTTTTTAATCATCATTGATTCTAATTTATCATATAAATGATAAATCATCTTTATTAGAGACTCAAAATAACGATAAACGATGCAATAAATGCCCAACCCTATGTTAGTAGATAGGTAGTAGTTAATCAAAATTTCCCCACTTTCCTTGATGGGCCCTTAGCTGGTACTTGGCTTATCCCCTACAATTCCTTTTTAAACATCAATATTTATGCTAGAATATTCTGTCCTGATTTGTTGACATTAAAATCTAAAGAAAAGTGTCATTATGTCACCTCCTAGTCAGACCCTGCGATTTAGTGAAAGGGTGGAGTCAGAGTAAAAAAATATTCAAGAGGAGATCACTCTAGTAGCTGGAAGTTTGAGGGGATTTCGCTGGGAGATGGAAGGAAGTGGGCTGCCATTCGGCTGCCGTTTGACTGGGAAGGGCCATTTTGAATGGCTGCTACTGTGTATCTTTAATACCAGTATATACCTTTGATGTAATTGATCATAACTTTTTATCCTTAGTCTGTGTTCCAGTTTTCCTGTCAGTTTGTTGTTGATACAAATGATTGTTACTCTTAAGGTACAAATCAAATATAATGTTTTTACCAAGAATACATTGTGTTACAAATGAAACATTAATCTGACAGATAGAAGAATCATATTTCTCACCAAGAAATATTAGGAATTAACACAACAGATTATGGAGCTGCCAAAGTGGTCAGTTTGGTCCGTTTCAACTTCTGTCGTTTAAGAATGCTGGATAAGATATAAGCAAAATGCTCTAGGCTGTAGACCAAGAGATGATGTTGAACATTATCAATGCTAATCAGGCTAATATTAAAACCTCTTTAGGCATTATAACTGTCAATTACTAAAAACCCAGTTTACATTGATCACTGTCTCAAACACTCATTGACATCAAGTTTGCCTCTAATATGAAAAAAATAATGCCACTTATGTTATAAAGCTAGAGTAAATGATTCAGATTACTTTTAATTCAAAAGGACAAAGTGAAATCTGTCGACATCATTACCTGTAGGTTGAAACAAAGCAGAGATTGTAAATCCTCTGTAAAGCATCTGCATCAGGTATTCATTCTGGAATTGAAGAATAATAAACTTCTATTTCCACAATTTGAAGCATTTTGAAGAATTTTAAGATAATTCTACATATTTGTTTTTATTCAGTTAAAATTAAGGAAAGGGCTTTTTCTGGGGCCCCGATATTATTACATCAATACAAAGACAAGAAGTGAAATATTTGAAAAATAGAAGAGCCAACTGATGTTAGACAAAATAAAAATATGTTATCATGTCCTCAGAATTGTTTTCTGCCATGCATTAAAAAAAAAAAAAAAAAAAAAGATCATTGAAAACATGATCTACTTCTTCTCTCTGGTGTCTTAGAGTTTTTCAGGTAATTAGGGAATATTTTTTTTTAGGACACCAGGTTGTCTGAAAACCATGTCCTAAATGTAGGTGTCCATCACCTGTCCTCTTGGCATAACTCCCACTGGGATGATGCAAAGTGCAAGAATCACTGATGACACGCGTACAGTTGAACGATCCTCATCCACTGATGTCATGAAATATTTGTAGTTTTCCTTCTCTCCCCATTTTTCTGCCGCATCCGAGTCGATCTGCTTTACTCAGCGGTTTCCAATCTGGTTTCTTTCCTGCACATAGATCGATAAGCCAGCGCGTCAGTGGTGGCGGTTGCTTGGGGGCAACGTTTGGATGTTGATGCTCGGGTGTTGCTGGTGGTTTTATCAGCAAAGCTAATGATCCAGCTTTCATCCTAAGCAGTATTCTTTCTCCCTGCCTGCCTCCCGATTTGCTGTGATAATCTATCAAGGAAAATTCAATTATGGCTGATCAGAGCACATCTAATAGCAGATATTTTCATTGATCCATTGGTTGAGTCTGTAATATATCTTTCCAACAAAGGTCAGAGGTCGGGGTTTTCTTTTATATTTGAAAGGAGCCTTGAGCTCCATCTGAAAAAGTGTAAAATGGTAATTGGGCTGGCAGTTAGGAGGGAGGTAGCAAGAGGAATCAATAGTTCATTTAGCAAAGCGACCTCCCAACATTCCTATGTGGCATTTAGGAGCTATAGGGATTTCCACAATCAATTTAGAAGATGCACAGGCACAGCCCACCTCACAGAGTTTAACAAAAGTGCAGATGTACACACTTTCATTGATTTTAATTCCCTGAACAAACCACTGAAGCCAGTTCAGACATTGAGAAGGAAAGATGACTTTCCAGACTTGTGGTTCTGTCATGGCTCAAATTTGACCAAGTTGGGGCAAGTACAACAAACGTAAAAAACTAATTTAGGTTATGGTTTACAACAACCAATGCAATACAAATGATAAGATATGAAAATAGTCAGTTGAAGAAGACATGCTGGAACTAAAAAAAAAACAAAAGCATAAGATGCAGGAAATCAATGGAACAGACATAAAAAAGCACCAAATACACAAATAACATAACGCATAAAATCATTATAAAATGGATTAAAAGCAAGCTGTGATATACAATCACTCATGAGGAAAGAATCTTAAAGATGAGAATTATAAGCAAATAAAAAGCCAAAACTTTCCAGAAAAATGTGGCCTTTTTAGCTTAACTAAACTCTTAATATAATTTCTTAGTTGAAAGAGAAACAGTTTTAAGGAACACATCTGGCCTATTATGGCACAGATCTTTACATATTTAAGACATTAGGATCCTTAAGTTGATTTATTTTAATTGCTGAGTTCGTTTGACTCTGTATTTGGCATCAACGCTCCATTTAGGGCTAATGTTAAACAAAGCACCCCCTACCACTGTGAAGTCTATGGTGAGTCTGTAATGTAATGGTTACGCTTTTCCCCATTGGGGGTCTTGCTAATGGGAAATTTTTGTTATTTATATACAAAGTTTTGGACGAGGACTAAAGACGGTTAAAACAGGTCATTAATTAGTCTTTAGCAGGATAATTATAGAACACATAAGGTTGAATCAATGCAGAAATGGTTCCCAACATACAAAACCAGTGTTCATCCATATTAGTCTTAAATGTTATAGAAAACATGAAGGCCTTAGTTCAGGGGTCTGCAACCTGCGAGTCTTTCTGCCTCTTTGGACCCTCTAAAATAGCTTTTGATAGTGTCTAAAAATAAAATAAAGGTCTAACTAATGTAATATAACAATTAACAGTCTTAGAAGGTTTAGTGGTTTTTATACTGAATATTTGAGTTTAACTTTCACAACTGAATGCTTGGCTTGGAAATTATTTTATCTTTATTTGTGCATCAACTAATATCCTGTAGAAGAAACCCCATTCATCTTTGTGAATTGTTTTTCAGTATTTTTAAATCCAAAAAACACAAATAAACTTTTGCATATTTTTGACAAACAACAGATTCCTTATAGCAAGTATAATTATCATAAATATTAGGTTAAGCTTTATAAAATAAGTCATGTAATTTTTTTCGCCTCTAAACAACTTTAACTTAGCAGGGCTCGGGACAGAATTTTTGGTTCTGAAAGGTTGCAGACCCCTGGCTTAGCCAGAGAGAAAGATTAAGTTCAATCTTGGATAAATAGAGTAGTTATTGATTCTGTAAAAACATTTCAAGGAGTTTCCACCAAAAATAAATGTACTCATAATAAAGGTTTGATGTTTTTTTTTTTTACTTTTCTGTCTATATTTATCAAAGATAACATTAAATTAATCATATTCTGCCCCAGGGTCTCAGGACTAACACGTTGGGTTAAATATCCTTATCCGTTTCATAATATTCCCAAACATCGTACAACTATACACAGAAGGAGTCAGTTTGCTGGAACTCTCTCTGCCTACATCCTGAGGTTAATTTTGCTTTACGAGACCCAATAGATTCATTGTAAAGAGGTAGATCCAGGAAACATTCATCTATAACAGCTGCAAAGGATCCTCCCAGTCGATCCTGTAGCAGAGAAACTGGGACACATCAGCAACCAGGTTTAAGTGACCCATCTTTCCCTGGATTTATCTCAGCGTTGGACCTTTTTCTTCCCACTGACTCCACTTCAGTAGAGCCAGTTTGTTCCACGCTCAGTGTGTGACACTCTCAGGTCACGTGGTTTTGCCGGATGACTTGTTGCGATCGCGCTGAGGCCTGCACATTTAATTGTGGGAGACTGGGTCGTGGAGGGGCACGAGCGGAATTTCTCCCAACACAAAACCAGGCGGAGAGTGAATGCTCCCCTGTAACACAACACTCACTGCATTCAGCCCAGAGCTGACCTGTTTACCAACCCCATTAGCAGGCACTAAATAGAGAGAGGGCACTAGGCAAGAGAGAGAGGCTGGTACTGAGGTAAAGTCTCTTTAGCTCTGTGTAAAACTCGTTTTGAATCTTTTAATCAATATACTGATGGACTGTATTGTACACTGTAAAAAGAAACTGCCAAAATTATGGTAAAATACCAGCAGCTGTGGTTGTCAGGAAATTACCGTAAATAAAAAAAAAAGAAAAAAAAAAGAAGCAGTTTTGTCTGGTGGAAAAAATACCCTTTCCATTGATTTTTTACATTTATCTGCTATAAAACAGATACATTACTGTTATTTTTACAGTAGTTTCTTGTTTATTTTACAATGTTGAATAAACATTACACTTAAAAAAAAAACATTTAACGCAACTGAAATGTGGTAAAACTTTTTAAACGCCAAGTTAATAAAAAACACAGTAAAATTGTAAAACATTTTATTTCGACCAGTTAAATTTCCCAGTAAATTGCTGGCAAACACAGCTGCCGGTATTTTACAGTTAAAAATACAGTACAACACATGGACAATCAAGGTATCAATTATCATTGAAAATCAAGAAAACAATTGGAAATAACCAATTTTTTACTTTTAATTTACTTCTTTCAATGATACACTCTTCTTTATTTTCATTTGTCTAATAAAAAACAGAAAATTAAGAAGCATTAAAAGAATGGGTGCAAATTGTTTCTTTTAATATCTTGTCAGTGGCTGAAATTTAAGGTTTTCTATAATAAAAGTTAATAATAAATTTTTTTGTTGGCATTTTTACAATAGACTATGTTTTTTTAAACATTTTGCTTCTGTAAAACATTAAGGTTCATGCTCACTTCACAAACAACAAGTATTTCCTGTAAATTTTAATGTGCAGAACTCGGTAACCTGTAGTTTCATTAAAATAATGCCATAAAAATTGAGGTATTAGGATATTTTTATCTGTGCGGGAATTTCTTTTAATCAGCCACAAGCTTTGTACTGCAGTTTTCAAGCTATTGTCAACATTTCTAGGGCTAAAACAATCGGATTGATTATTAAAATAACCGTTAACTAATTTACTAATCAATTAACCATTAACTGGACTATGGAGACTCTAAAACAAGCTTTTAGCTGACAGAGCAACCCACTTAGGGCAGTAATTTTACCAAGTTGTTAAAAAAATATATAAACATACTACATTTAAGACAAAAAAAACAATATGTCTCTCAATATGTCTCTCAATATGCTCTATCCACTGCTCGTTAACTGGAAAAGTTTACGTTTATTAATTGATTAATCAAAAAAAAAAAAAAAAAACAATTGACAGATTAATGGATTTGCAAAACAATCATTATTTGTAGCCCTAAACATTTCATAGGTGCCGAGTTTAGATGTTTTGTTAGATCAAACCCCAATGTATCTGGACGTTATGTCATGGATTACCTCCTAATACACTGGTGTCATTGTTACTCGTCAAGAGCCTAATCCCAAAGATTAAATAGAAGCCACTTGATTTTCTTGAACAGCCTTTAAATTTAGGGGCTTTTAAAGCAGAGTTAGGTTTTAAAACAGTGTCCCAAGTACGACTGATAACCTACCTGTCACGGTAAAGTGGAGGTTGGTTGAGGACCCAAATGCAGAGATGAGTTTTGCTGAATTAATGAAGGTGTAAAAGCTACAGAAGCATAATCCAAAAGAGAAATATAGAAAACCAGCAGACGTCACGGAAAACACACATAAGGAACAAAGTACGATGAGAAACTAGCAATGAAGAACTGCACAGGAGGTGTATATATGGGGGACAGAACAAAGAATGGACTAATCAGCTGATATGGAGCAGGTGTGGATCAAAGTAACTAGAAGGGAGCTAGGGGAAAGGAGACTGGCACAAGGGGGCAATAGAGAGTAACTCAGAAAATGCAACTCTTCTCAAACACAACACATAATGGAAAAGAAACCAATGACTACCAAAAAAAATGACACAAATAACTGTAAACTCAAAAATAAAACTCAAAAAGAAGTCCAAAGGGGAGGACCATAACACTGCTAGACATGGCATTTCAGGGTAGCATTGGTGAAACAGGTGATCCAGAGCTTACAGTAGGTTAGAGATCCTGTCATCAGGAGAACCATTACTCATGCAGTCCATACAGAATTCTGCAAGCCCTGCTGTGGAACAGACCATAGGAAGTCCAGTTTACATTTAAAGGAGGAAATAAGGTCTATTTAGACACATATTGGGTTTTGTGATCTACATATATATAAAAAATGATGTGTTGACTTTAGGGCTGAAGTTTATCAGATTAAATTTAATTCATGAATTTAGTAATTGATTAATCGTTAACTGAAGTATAGAGATTGTAAAACATGCCTTTAGGTGACACAGCGACCCATTTAGAGCATTCATTAAACATTTTCCTCCGTCAATATGCTCCACCCAGAACTCCTTAAGTGAAAAAAGTTTTAGTTTCACCTGGTTTAATTCTGTAAAAAAATCCTCTTTGCGGAACGTTTTGCTATCTGATTAACAATGTTGCGATGACTATTATATAGCTATATTCATGTAGCATGTAGGTGTTTCACCTCAGGTTTTATGTTTTATTTTTTTCCTGACCTTGAAAGCTTGCTGGTCCATTGTTGAATTGTTGCAGGACTTTATTATAATCTTATTGTAAAAATATCTTTACTTCTACTATGATGGATCAGCTGCTACATGTGACTCCCTCTTCCCATCTGTCTGGCAGTAAACACACATTAGGTGTATTACACCACCTAAAGGGCTGGAGGCAGAAGTTTAGTGTCTTAATCTTGTAAAATAAAAATTGAATAAAAATTTAGTGCCTCTTTCATTGGAAAATTGTGCTTTGCTAAATTGCAATTAATTGCCCAGCCCCACTAAGCACACTGCAGGAAATAAAAAATACATATAGACTTGCTATAGACTTGGAGAATAACCCTAAAAAAAAAATGCATCCAAAAATGGTGTTTATATAAGAAATATTTGGCCTAGTTAGAGTCTCAACCTAAATCAAATTTAGAATATGTTTGCAAATAGTTTCAGTGCAGATTAAAGTGTCAGTCTCTTTATTAGTGCTGCAACTAACGTTTATTTTGTAAACCGATTAATCCGTTGATCATTTTTTTGATTAATCGATTAATAATCGGACATCCTTAAAGAAGGATTTATTTTTACAAAATTAAACCAGGTGAAACTAAAACGTTTCCACTTGGGGAGTTCTGGATAGAGCACATTTAAGAAGAAAAGGTTATTTTCCTCTCAAATGCTAAAATCATATGTATTTTTTACAATTGATATATTTATAATACCTGCTCTATTTGGGTTGCTCTGTAAGATAAAGGTGTGGCTTAGAGTCTCTGTGCTCCAGCTAACGATTAATCGATCATTAAATTAGTTGATGATTATTTTAATAATCGATTAATCACAATTAAACCGAATAATAGTTTCAGCCTTAATCTTGATGTGAAGAAATATCCTAAAAAATTGCAGTTGCATAGAAAATATAACTTTTAAAGTGTTTTTGGTTTTTCAAAGCCCTTTTTAAAACCAGAAGTCCTTATTCATCAATTTTCTATTTATGCCCATATTTTCTATTGATTTCACACAAAATCCATGAAGCATTTCTTTTGTTTTCAGCATTAGAAATTTTAACATGTGTAAGTCACTGTACACTCTGCTCATTATGTGTACCAGATATTGTTTCGGTCTGGTACATGATGTCTTTCAGGAAACCATGACAACTCCACAGTCAGAGGCTGCATCTCAGAAAGCGGAGATCAAAACGGGTAGAATGAGGAAAAAAATAGATTCCTTACCTCCTTTCTGCTTCGCTTTGCTAATTACGTTTTGCATATTTAGTTTTTAGTGAGAAATTAGTGGCCTCACAACTAAAGGCATCAGCAAATTTCAGACATCAAAGAGTTAAACCAGGAAAAAGCCGGGATGGGGGACATGGAGTTTTTAACAATGAAGAGAAAAATAAAAAACAAAGGAAGGTTGGAGTCAGTGAAAGGGGGGGTTGGGGTTAAACATTAAGATGTCTTGCATGTTTAAAATTTAAAGAGTCTCCCACAGTTTGCTCCACGCAACATCAAAAACACTCAATTATGTCCTGGTTTTTGTCGCGTCAAACAAATCAAAGCCTCTCTAAAAATGCTTTCCATACGACTGACATCTTGCCCAGCTAATTTTTTTTTTTTCTGCTGTGCTTTGTTCAGCTGAGCTCCCTGATGCCTCTTTGTTAAATGACATTTGGCGTACCACCAAGCAAAGAGCTTCCGCCGTCCGCAGTGCAACACCCGGGTAAACTTCACTGAGAATAAAACATAAGCGCAGTTTCTCTGTGTTGGCTCACTTTGTTGTTCGCACGTCTGGTGGAGTTTTTTTTTTGGTTTTGTTTTCTCCAAACCAGTTGTTGGGAAGGTAAGGAAAGGATACAAAAGCACAAATCTACTTTAAAAGAAGAATTGTTGTTTTTATTGTGTCTCGTTTTTATTATTTCATCTAAAAGCAGCCTAGAAGGCTTAAAATATTGCAGACTTCTGCACTATAATACATGAACCAGTCAAACCAAGACGGGAATATTAATAACTGGTTACAAATTCAGAAAGAGAGTTTTGTATCCTTCATTATACAAGTTTTTAACTTGGCTTCTGATGATTTTTGCCTCGTGATTCTTGTTTGGTGGTCGCCCCGGTGTTATCCTTTGTCTATTAGCTCTCTTAAAGCTTATGTAAATCAAACCAAAATATAGGTTTCTCTTTTTATAAAAATTGGGAAGGCAATAAAAAGCTTTATGATGGAGACTTGATTTTTCCTCTTCACTGAATTGATTATTGCTGAACG
>NW_015151192.1:165380-167438 GCF_000732505.1 Cyprinodon variegatus
GTGTTTTTTTATTTTTTTATTTTGTGCTGAGATACAAGCGGTAGTTATTTTGGGGAAAAGGACCAAAGAGAGAGATAGTCTATTACTGTATAAAATAGAGCAACAAAGTGGATAAAATCTAACAAAGTCCTTCCCCCCTGGGTTCTAGTGATGGAAAGTTAGGCTCTTTTGGCATCTAAAGGCTCTTAACTTCATGATATCTGTCACCTTTATTTAGGTTAAGTTAGTAGATATGAATATTTTTCTATGTTAATGAATAGTTTTGCATTTAGTGTTTTTATTAGAAGCCTGATACTTGCCTTTTTTTATATTTATTCTGTTATTTAATTGGCATTTTTACATTTTTTAAGTATTTTATTCACTTCCATTTAACTCAAAAGCGAATGATAGTAACCAAATGCACTGAACAGAACCATAACAGAAGCATATTTGACCTGGCTATCCCCACATGTGATTGGCCACACTGCCGTCACGTTGTCAGCCGAAACAAAGTTCTGCTGTGAGCAAGGCGCATTGATTCACTAAAAAGCATCGGTTACCATATCTGCTGGTAACCGATCTGCTGGTCCTGATCAACTGGAACCCAGACTTCTGTTTTACATTAGAATTATCATGAAGCCTTGCGACATCAACAGGGTCAGTGATGTATCGTTAACATCATGGATCCTTTAAATCACTTGGATACAACAAGGTGAAGGCCCATATGCCCAACTTTGATAGTGTAAATAAATGTAACTGCACATGGCTGAGTTCTTTTTTTTCTTTTTTTTTTCACTTGGCATGAATAATAATCATGCAGAGTCTGCACAGCATTGAATTAGCTTCCAAAATATAAGACTGATTAACAATGTGATTTTTTTTTCCCCACAGGTAAAAAACAAATTAAAATCCTTGATAGTAATCCAAATAAAAATGTTTTCTTTCTTTTTTTTTCCTCCATGCAATTGGGGCTCTTGTAACTCTACAGGAATATCAACAATAAAGTTAATATTCATTTCATTTCACAAAAACTCATAAGTGGTGGGAGCTCCTTTAATGCTCCTTATAGTTCTCTCCCTTGAAGATTTAATACTTTTCAGATATAATATAGCACTCACTGAATTACAATTAACTTTATTATTGATGCATATACTTCATGTATGCATGATATAATGCTATTATTTAGCACTACACCTTTCATTTTAAATAGTCCTTTAAATTGATGACTCCTGGAGTGTATCATTCAATTACCCCAGTATACTGTAGTGAGGCAGAGCTACTTATTTCCAGTAGTTAGAGCTCAAAGCTTATTAGCTGTGCTAATGTAGGTTAGTCCTGCAGAGCTGAGGGTTGGTTTGACAGGTTGAGGCCGAAACTGGTTTGGATCAGAGAAGATGTGTGTGTGTGGTCTTGTTTTACCTACAATGTGAGGGAAGTATTTTGTAAAATATCCTACATGCAAGGACTTACAGGTACATATGGGGACATTCAACTGGTCCCTATATGGTAAAGTTCTGTTCTTTGAGTTGGGGTTAGGTTTAGGACAAAGGTGTGAATTCAGTTTAGGTTAGGATTAGGTACATCTTGGTAATAGTTAGGGTTAGGTGTAAGGGTAAGGGTTAGGCCATATAAAATGAATGCAAGTCAATGAAATGTCCCCATATGTCATGAAAACAAAGCTGCTTGTGTGTGTGTGTGTGTGTGTGTGTGTGTTGTAAATAACTTCTACTAAATGTAACATGGCTGAGCAGAAACAGAAAAGAAGCAAAGGTCAGTAATATATATATATATATATATATATATATATATATATTTATATATATATATAAATTTATATTTTCTGTCTGTCCCTGGGTACACTTGTAAATTTAAAATAAAATCTAAATTTGTTTTCATACCCAAGGTTCAAAACATAATCTTCAGCTTCTGTGGAGAGCGTCAGCAGAGTCTGCTAATTTACCCCCTGCTGAGATGTCTGGGTGTGTTTACCAGACTAGAGGGGGTTAAAGGGTAGAAGCTCGGGGTCTTTTATAGCTTCTCAACAGGCCTTTACAAACAGGATCTGATCAGCTTTGGATC